>NW_028295937.1:0-22639 GCF_964197995.2 Scardinius erythrophthalmus
TGTGCAGTGAGGAGTGTGATGTGAGCGTGTGCAGTGAGGAGTGTGATGTGAGCGTGTGCAGTGTGTGTGAGGAGCGTGATGTGAGTGTGTGCAGTGAGGAGTGTGATGTGAGTGTGTGCAGTGAGGAGTGTGATGTGAGTGTGTGCAGTGTGAGGAGTGTGATGTGAGTGTGTGCAGTGAGGAGTGTGATGTGTGCAGTGAGGAGTGTGATGTGAGCGTGTGCAGTGAGGAGTGTGATGTGAGTGTGTGCAGTGTGTGTGAGGAGCGTGATGTGAGTGTGTGCAGTGTGAGGAGTGTGATGTGAGTGTGTGCAGTGAGGAGTGTGATGTGAGTGTGTGCAGTGAGGAGTGTGATGTGAGCGTGTGCAGTGAGGAGTGTGATGTGAGGTGTGCAGTGAGGAGTGTGATGTGAGCGTGTGCAGTGTGTGTGAGGAGTGTGATGTGAGTGTGTGCAGTGAGGAGCGTGATGTGAGCGTGTGCAGTGAGGAGTGTGATGTGAGCGTGTGCAGTGAGGAGTGTGATGTGAGCGTGTGCAGTGTGTGTGAGGAGCGTGATGTGAGCGTGTGCAGTGAGGAGCGTAATGTGAGCGTGTGCAGTGAGGAGTGTGATGTGAGTGTGTGCAGTGAGGAGTGTGATGTGAGTGTGTGCAGTGAGGAGTGTGATGTGAGTGTGTGCAGTGAGGAGTGTGATGTGAGTGTGTGCAGTGTGAGGAGTGTGATGTGAGTGTGTGCAGTGAGGAGTGTGATGTGAGCGTGTGCAGTGAGGAGTGTGATGTGAGTGTGTGCAGTGAGGAGTGTGATGTGAGCGTGTGCAGTGAGGAGTGTGATGTGAGCGTGTGCAGTGAGGAGTGTGATGTGAGTGTGTGCAGTGTGTGTGAGGAGCGTGATGTGAGCGTGTGCAGTGAGGAGCGTGATGTGAGCGTGTGCAGTGAGGAGTGTGATGTGAGCGTGTGCAGTGAGGAGTGTGATGTGAGTGTGTGCAGTGAGGAGTGTGATGTGAGCGTGTGCAGTGTGTGTGAGGAGCGTGATGTGAGCGTGTGCAGTGAGGAGTGTGATGTGAGCGTGTGCAGTGAGGAGTGTGATGTGAGCGTGTGCAGTGAGGAGTGTGATGTGAGCGTGTGCAGTGAGGAGTGTGATGTGAGTGTGTGCAGTGAGGAGTGTGATGTGAGCGTGTGCAGTGAGGAGTGTGATGTGAGCGTGTGCAGTGAGGAGTGTGATGTGAGTGTGCAGTGAGGAGTGTGATGTGAGTGTGTGCAGTGAGGAGTGTGATGTGAGTGTGTGCAGTGTGAGGAGTGTGATGTGAGTGTGTGCAGTGAGGAGTGTGATGTGTGCAGTGAGGAGTGTGATGTGAGCGTGTGCAGTGAGGAGTGTGATGTGAGTGTGTGCAGTGTGTGTGAGGAGCGTGATGTGAGTGTGTGCAGTGTGTGTGAGGAGTGTGATGTGAGCGTGTGCAGTGAGGAGTGTGATGTGAGTGTGCAGTGAGGAGTGTGATGTGAGTGTGTGCAGTGAGGAGTGTGATGTGAGCGTGTGCAGTGTGAGGAGTGTGATGTGAGTGTGTGCAGTGAGGAGTGTGATGTGAGCGTGTGCAGTGAGGAGTGTGATGTGAGTGTGTGCAGTGAGGAGTGTGATGTGTGCAGTGAGGAGTGTGATGTGAGCGTGTGCAGTGAGGAGCGTGATGTGAGCGTGTGCAGTGAGGAGTGTGATGTGAGTGTGTGCAGTGTGTGTGAGGAGCGTGATGTGAGCGTGTGCAGTGAGGAGCGTGATGTGAGCGTGTGCAGTGAGGAGTGTGATGTGAGCGTGTGCAGTGAGGAGTGTGATGTGAGCGTGTGCAGTGAGGAGTGTGATGTGAGCGTGTGCAGTGAGGAGTGTGATGTGAGCGTGTGCAGTGAGGAGTGTGATGTGAGCGTGTGCAGTGTGTGTGAGGAGCGTGATGTGAGCGTGTGCAGTGAGGAGCGTGATGTGAGCGTGTGCAGTGAGGAGTGTGATGTGAGTGTGTGCAGTGAGGAGTGTGATGTGAGTGTGTGCAGTGAGGAGTGTGATGTGAGTGTGTGCAGTGAGGAGTGTGATGTGAGTGTGTGCAGTGTGAGGAGTGTGATGTGAGTGTGTGCAGTGAGGAGTGTGATGTGAGCGTGTGCAGTGAGGAGTGTGATGTGAGCGTGTGCAGTGAGGAGTGTGATGTGAGCGTGTGCAGTGAGGAGTGTGATGTGAGCGTGTGCAGTGAGGAGTGTGATGTGAGCGTGTGCAGTGTGTGTGAGGAGCGTGATGTGAGCGTGTGCAGTGAGGAGCGTAATGTGAGCGTGTGCAGTGAGGAGTGTGATGTGAGTGTGTGCAGTGAGGAGTGTGATGTGAGTGTGTGCAGTGAGGAGTGTGATGTGAGTGTGTGCAGTGAGGAGTGTGATGTGAGTGTGTGCAGTGTGAGGAGTGTGATGTGAGTGTGTGCAGTGAGGAGTGTGATGTGAGCGTGTGCAGTGAGGAGTGTGATGTGAGCGTGTGCAGTGAGGAGTGTGATGTGAGCGTGTGCAGTGAGGAGTGTGATGTGAGCGTGTGCAGTGAGGAGTGTGATGTGAGTGTGTGCAGTGTGTGTGAGGAGCGTGATGTGAGCGTGTGCAGTGAGGAGCGTGATGTGAGCGTGTGCAGTGAGGAGTGTGATGTGAGCGTGTGCAGTGAGGAGTGTGATGTGAGTGTGTGCAGTGAGGAGTGTGATGTGAGCGTGTGCAGTGTGTGTGAGGAGCGTGATGTGAGCGTGTGCAGTGAGGAGTGTGATGTGAGCGTGTGCAGTGAGGAGTGTGATGTGAGCGTGTGCAGTGAGGAGTGTGATGTGAGCGTGTGCAGTGAGGAGTGTGATGTGAGTGTGTGCAGTGAGGAGTGTGATGTGAGCGTGTGCAGTGAGGAGTGTGATGTGAGCGTGTGCAGTGAGGAGTGTGATGTGAGTGTGCAGTGAGGAGTGTGATGTGAGTGTGTGCAGTGAGGAGTGTGATGTGAGTGTGTGCAGTGTGAGGAGTGTGATGTGAGTGTGTGCAGTGAGGAGTGTGATGTGTGCAGTGAGGAGTGTGATGTGAGCGTGTGCAGTGAGGAGTGTGATGTGAGTGTGTGCAGTGTGTGTGAGGAGCGTGATGTGAGTGTGTGCAGTGTGTGTGAGGAGTGTGATGTGAGCGTGTGCAGTGAGGAGTGTGATGTGAGTGTGCAGTGAGGAGTGTGATGTGAGTGTGTGCAGTGAGGAGTGTGATGTGAGCGTGTGCAGTGTGAGGAGTGTGATGTGAGTGTGTGCAGTGAGGAGTGTGATGTGAGCGTGTGCAGTGAGGAGTGTGATGTGAGTGTGTGCAGTGAGGAGTGTGATGTGTGCAGTGAGGAGTGTGATGTGAGCGTGTGCAGTGAGGAGCGTGATGTGAGCGTGTGCAGTGAGGAGTGTGATGTGAGTGTGTGCAGTGTGTGTGAGGAGCGTGATGTGAGCGTGTGCAGTGAGGAGCGTGATGTGAGCGTGTGCAGTGAGGAGTGTGATGTGAGCGTGTGCAGTGAGGAGTGTGATGTGAGCGTGTGCAGTGAGGAGTGTGATGTGAGCGTGTGCAGTGAGGAGTGTGATGTGAGCGTGTGCAGTGAGGAGTGTGATGTGAGCGTGTGCAGTGTGTGTGAGGAGCGTGATGTGAGCGTGTGCAGTGAGGAGCGTGATGTGAGCGTGTGCAGTGAGGAGTGTGATGTGAGTGTGTGCAGTGAGGAGTGTGATGTGAGTGTGTGCAGTGAGGAGTGTGATGTGAGTGTGTGCAGTGAGGAGTGTGATGTGAGTGTGTGCAGTGTGAGGAGTGTGATGTGAGTGTGTGCAGTGAGGAGTGTGATGTGAGCGTGTGCAGTGAGGAGTGTGATGTGAGCGTGTGCAGTGAGGAGTGTGATGTGAGCGTGTGCAGTGAGGAGTGTGATGTGAGCGTGTGCAGTGAGGAGTGTGATGTGAGTGTGTGCAGTGTGTGTGAGGAGCGTGATGTGAGCGTGTGCAGTGAGGAGTGTGATGTGAGCGTGTGCAGTGAGGAGTGTGATGTGAGCGTGTGCAGTGAGGAGTGTGATGTGAGCGTGTGCAGTGAGGAGTGTGATGTGAGCGTGTGCAGTGTGTGTGAGGAGCGTGATGTGAGCGTGTGCAGTGAGGAGCGTGATGTGAGCGTGTGCAGTGAGGAGTGTGATGTGAGTGTGTGCAGTGAGGAGTGTGATGTGAGTGTGTGCAGTGAGGAGTGTGATGTGAGTGTGTGCAGTGAGGAGTGTGATGTGAGTGTGTGCAGTGTGAGGAGTGTGATGTGAGTGTGTGCAGTGAGGAGTGTGATGTGAGCGTGTGCAGTGAGGAGTGTGATGTGAGCGTGTGCAGTGAGGAGTGTGATGTGAGCGTGTGCAGTGAGGAGTGTGATGTGAGCGTGTGCAGTGAGGAGTGTGATGTGAGCGTGTGCAGTGAGGAGTGTGATGTGAGTGTGTGCAGTGTGAGGAGTGTGATGTGAGCGTGTGCAGTGAGGAGTGTGATGTGAGCGTGTGCAGTGAGGAGTGTGATGTGAGTGTGTGCAGTGAGGAGTGTGATGTGAGTGTGTGCAGTGTGAGGAGTGTGATGTGAGTGTGTGCAGTGAGGAGTGTGATGTGAGCGTGTGCAGTGAGGAGTGTGATGTGAGTGTGTGCAGTGAGGAGTGTGATGTGAGTGTGTGCAGTGAGGAGTGTGATGTGAGTGTGTGCAGTGAGGAGTGTGATGTGAGTGTGTGCAGTGAGGAGTGTGATGTGAGCGTGTGCAGTGTGTGTGAGGAGTGTGATGTGAGCGTGTGCAGTGAGGAGTGTGATGTGAGCGTGTGCAGTGAGGAGTGTGATGTGAGCGTGTGCAGTGAGGAGTGTGATGTGAGCGTGTGCAGTGAGGAGTGTGATGTGAGCGTGTGCAGTGAGGAGTGTGATGTGAGCGTGTGCAGTGTGTGTGAGGAGTGTGATGTGAGCGTGTGCAGTGTGTGTGAGGAGCGTGATGTGAGCGTGTGCAGTGAGGAGTGTGATGTGAGCGTGTGCAGTGTGTGTGAGGAGTGTGATGTGAGCGTGTGCAGTGAGGAGTGTGATGTGAGCGTGTGCAGTGAGGAGTGTGATGTGAGCGTGTGCAGTGAGGAGTGTGATGTGAGTGTGTGCAGTGAGGAGTGTGATGTGAGTGTGTGCAGTGAGGAGTGTGATGTGAGTGTGTGCAGTGAGGAGTGTGATGTGAGTGTGTGCAGTGAGGAGTGTGATGTGAGCGTGTGCAGTGTGTGTGAGGAGTGTGATGTGAGCGTGTGCAGTGAGGAGTGTGATGTGAGCGTGTGCAGTGAGGAGTGTGATGTGAGCGTGTGCAGTGAGGAGTGTGATGTGAGCGTGTGCAGTGTGAGGAGTGTGATGTGAGCGTGTGCAGTGTGTGTGAGGAGCGTGATGTGAGCGTGTGCAGTGAGGAGTGTGATGTGAGCGTGTGCAGTGTGTGTGAGGAGTGTGATGTGAGCGTGTGCAGTGAGGAGTGTGATGTGAGCGTGTGCAGTGAGGAGTGTGATGTGAGCGTGTGCAGTGAGGAGTGTGATGTGAGCGTGTGCAGTGTGTGTGAGGAGTGTGATGTGAGCGTGTGCAGTGAGGAGTGTGATGTGAGTGTGTGCAGTGAGGAGTGTGATGTGAGCGTGTGCAGTGTGAGGAGTGTGATGTGAGTGTGTGCAGTGAGGAGTGTGATGTGAGCGTGTGCAGTGAGGAGTGTGATGTGAGTGTGTGCAGTGAGGAGTGTGATGTGTGCAGTGAGGAGTGTGATGTGAGCGTGTGCAGTGAGGAGCGTGATGTGAGCGTGTGCAGTGAGGAGTGTGATGTGAGTGTGTGCAGTGTGTGTGAGGAGCGTGATGTGAGCGTGTGCAGTGAGGAGCGTGATGTGAGCGTGTGCAGTGAGGAGTGTGATGTGAGCGTGTGCAGTGAGGAGTGTGATGTGAGCGTGTGCAGTGAGGAGTGTGATGTGAGCGTGTGCAGTGAGGAGTGTGATGTGAGCGTGTGCAGTGAGGAGTGTGATGTGAGCGTGTGCAGTGTGTGTGAGGAGCGTGATGTGAGCGTGTGCAGTGAGGAGCGTGATGTGAGCGTGTGCAGTGAGGAGTGTGATGTGAGTGTGTGCAGTGAGGAGTGTGATGTGAGTGTGTGCAGTGAGGAGTGTGATGTGAGTGTGTGCAGTGAGGAGTGTGATGTGAGTGTGTGCAGTGTGAGGAGTGTGATGTGAGTGTGTGCAGTGAGGAGTGTGATGTGAGCGTGTGCAGTGAGGAGTGTGATGTGAGCGTGTGCAGTGAGGAGTGTGATGTGAGCGTGTGCAGTGAGGAGTGTGATGTGAGTGTGTGCAGTGTGTGTGAGGAGCGTGATGTGAGCGTGTGCAGTGAGGAGTGTGATGTGAGCGTGTGCAGTGAGGAGTGTGATGTGAGCGTGTGCAGTGAGGAGTGTGATGTGAGCGTGTGCAGTGAGGAGTGTGATGTGAGCGTGTGCAGTGTGTGTGAGGAGCGTGATGTGAGCGTGTGCAGTGAGGAGCGTGATGTGAGCGTGTGCAGTGAGGAGTGTGATGTGAGTGTGTGCAGTGAGGAGTGTGATGTGAGTGTGTGCAGTGAGGAGTGTGATGTGAGTGTGTGCAGTGAGGAGTGTGATGTGAGTGTGTGCAGTGTGAGGAGTGTGATGTGAGCGTGTGCAGTGAGGAGTGTGATGTGAGCGTGTGCAGTGAGGAGTGTGATGTGAGCGTGTGCAGTGAGGAGTGTGATGTGAGCGTGTGCAGTGAGGAGTGTGATGTGAGCGTGTGCAGTGAGGAGTGTGATGTGAGTGTGTGCAGTGAGGAGTGTGATGTGAGTGTGTGCAGTGTGAGGAGTGTGATGTGAGCGTGTGCAGTGAGGAGTGTGATGTGAGTGTGTGCAGTGAGGAGTGTGATGTGAGTGTGTGCAGTGAGGAGTGTGATGTGAGTGTGTGCAGTGTGAGGAGTGTGATGTGAGTGTGTGCAGTGAGGAGTGTGATGTGAGCGTGTGCAGTGAGGAGTGTGATGTGAGTGTGTGCAGTGAGGAGTGTGATGTGAGTGTGTGCAGTGAGGAGTGTGATGTGAGTGTGTGCAGTGAGGAGTGTGATGTGAGTGTGTGCAGTGAGGAGTGTGATGTGAGCGTGTGCAGTGTGTGTGAGGAGTGTGATGTGAGCGTGTGCAGTGAGGAGTGTGATGTGAGCGTGTGCAGTGAGGAGTGTGATGTGAGCGTGTGCAGTGAGGAGTGTGATGTGAGCGTGTGCAGTGAGGAGTGTGATGTGAGCGTGATGTGAGCGTGTGCAGTGAGGAGTGTGATGTGAGCGTGTGCAGTGAGGAGTGTGATGTGAGCGTGTGCAGTGAGGAGTGTGATGTGAGCGTGTGCAGTGTGTGTGAGGAGTGTGATGTGAGCGTGTGCAGTGTGTGTGAGGAGCGTGATGTGAGCGTGTGCAGTGAGGAGTGTGATGTGAGCGTGTGCAGTGTGTGTGAGGAGTGTGATGTGAGCGTGTGCAGTGAGGAGTGTGATGTGAGCGTGTGCAGTGAGGAGTGTGATGTGAGCGTGTGCAGTGAGGAGTGTGATGTGAGTGTGTGCAGTGAGGAGTGTGATGTGAGTGTGTGCAGTGAGGAGTGTGATGTGAGTGTGTGCAGTGAGGAGTGTGATGTGAGTGTGTGCAGTGTGAGGAGTGTGATGTGAGCGTGTGCAGTGTGTGTGAGGAGTGTGATGTGAGCGTGTGCAGTGAGGAGTGTGATGTGAGCGTGTGCAGTGAGGAGTGTGATGTGAGCGTGTGCAGTGAGGAGTGTGATGTGAGCGTGTGCAGTGTGAGGAGTGTGATGTGAGCGTGTGCAGTGTGTGTGAGGAGCGTGATGTGAGCGTGTGCAGTGAGGAGTGTGATGTGAGCGTGTGCAGTGTGTGTGAGGAGTGTGATGTGAGCGTGTGCAGTGAGGAGTGTGATGTGAGCGTGTGCAGTGAGGAGTGTGATGTGAGCGTGTGCAGTGAGGAGTGTGATGTGAGCGTGTGCAGTGTGTGTGAGGAGTGTGATGTGAGCGTGTGCAGTGTGTGTGAGGAGCGTGATGTGAGCGTGTGCAGTGAGGAGTGTGATGTGAGCGTGTGCAGTGTGTGTGAGGAGTGTGATGTGAGCGTGTGCAGTGAGGAGTGTGATGTGAGCGTGTGCAGTGTGTGTGAGGAGTGTGATGTGAGCGTGTGCAGTGAGGAGTGTGATGTGAGCGTGTGCAGTGTGTGTGAGGAGTGTGATGTGAGCGTGTGCAGTGAGGAGTGTGATGTGAGCGTGTGCAGTGTGTGTGAGGAGCGTGATGTGAGCGTGTGCAGTGAGGAGTGTGATGTGAGCGTGTGCAGTGTGTGTGAGGAGTGTGATGTGAGCGTGTGCAGTGAGGAGTGTAATGTGAGCGTGTGCAGTGAGGAGTGTGATGTGAGCGTGTGCAGTGAGGAGTGTGATGTGAGCGTGTGCAGGGAGGAGTGTGATGTGAGCGTGTGCAGTGAGGAGTGTAATGTGAGCGTGTGCAGTGTGTGTGAGGAGTGTGATGTGAGCGTGTGCAGTGTGTGTGAGGAGTGTGATGTGAGCGTGTGCAGTGTGTGGAATCTCACGGTATGGCCGATGCAGTGATCAGACTGGCTGAACTGTTGCTCTCCAGCAGCATCATGGCCTGTTTGAGCTCCATCTTATTGTAGAAGGAGATGAGCTGCGGTTCCTGCGATCGCTCTCCAGTGATCAGACACCGCTTGATGTAACGCTTATTAAAGCGATTAAGCCTGCAGAAGAACACGCATCAGAAACTAGAATATTTACAAGATCTGAAATACAAGAGTCAAGCCTGTGAACACCTGGCATCATTTACTCACCCTCATGTCTCCTGCACACAGTTAAATACATAAGATAAGCGCTAATAATGTGTCACTTCAAAACTATTTTGACCAAAACAGAACAATCATTTTTTTGCAGAATTGTTTTCTTTTGCTGAAATTTCAGTACATCACTATGTTTGTCATTATTTTACTGTAGAGTACAAAAGAAGAAAACCAACAGACCAAATTTAAGTTGTTATTCACAGTTCAAAGCTTCTGAGAATCAAGGCCTCCACAGATCCTAAAACTCATTCGCAGATTAAACCAAATACTCGATATCAGTACTCTTGATATTTTTAGAGAGCATCTGGTCACTGTATGGAAAAGCAGTGTGAAGATTGATACAAAACATGAGGATAAACAGTAAACCATGACAGGATTTTCGCACTTGTCCCTCCAGTGATGATGTCCGTAGTGTCCGCACACGCCGTCTATTCCAGTTAGCAAAAGTTCCAGGAACTGCAGGAGACACAAAACAGGAGCATTTAACATTTTAATTATCCATTAACCGTCCAGCCGAGCAGTTCTCGGCTACATCACGTGTTTCTCAGTCTTTGAGATCAGGTACACTACCTGAGTGTGAATCTCCTCATTTATTGAACTTTTACTTTGTTTTCTCTTCTTGACGGCCAGAAGGTCAACGAGGGGTCGAATCGTCATTCCCTAAAAAACATTGGCAGGTTGATGGTGATCACGTGACAGAAGCCTATATGCAAGAAACCACCGGCTACAGTATTTCCTACAACTTGGGACTGAGTGTCCAATTCTCTCACCTGCACAAACACAGTGAAGAAGATGACGGTGATGATGGCGGTGAGAAACATGTCCTTCATGGGAAAGTTGTCACTGGACAGCAGGAATGCCAGCGAGAAGGCGATCGCGCCCCTCAAGCCCCCGTACGCCACAATGAACTGATCCTTGCCACTCAGCTTCACCATGCGGTACTTATTAATGATGTACGTTAGACCGATCACACCTGCACACAAAACTCACAGTTTGGAATAATAAAAAAAAAATTATGCTCACCAAGGCTGTGTTTATTTGATCATAAATACAGTAAAAACTGTGAAATATTATTCCAGTGTAAATCAGCTGTTTTCTATGCGAATATATAGTATAGTGTAATTTATTCCTGTGATCAAAGCTGAATTTTCAGCATCATTACTCCAGTCTTCAGTGTCACATGATCCATCAGAAATCATTTTAATATGCTGATTTACTGCTCAATGAAGATGTCTGATTAGACCCATTGGCTGTTCCTGATAAACTCTAACTAGCGTAGCATGAGGAGACGCTCACCCAGAACCCTAGACAGCAGACAGAGGACGATGGTGATGGTGACAAACGTCCAGTTCCAGGCGTGCGGCCCGGCCACCGTCGACAGGCCCAAGAAGATGAAGATCAGAGTCTCGCTCACGCTGCTCCACATCTTCAGGAAGTACTTGATGGTGGTGTAGGATTTGTGGGAAATGTTGGCCTCCACGTAGGGCCGCATCACCACGCCACACGCGATGAGCCTGAGAACCGCACAGAAACCCCAGTGTGAGACACAAGCACAGACTCTGGGCTCATTAGCAGTGGGAACGCCAGACTCACGCCATGATGCCAGACAGGTGGAAGACCTCAGCGGACAGATACGCCATGTAACTGTAGAGGAAGACGAAGAGCGGCTCGATCACACGTGTGTGCGCCGTGAAGCGTGAGGTGAAGGCCGCCAGAACTCCGTACACGCCGCCTACCATCACTCCGCCGAGCGACACCACGAAGAAACACACAACACCCAGAAAGACGTCAAGCGCCGTCACCTCGCCCACGTGCGCAAACTCCTCGAACAGGTGATACAGGACCTGAAGGAAACACACTTACTGCAGCTCATGTATAAACATCGACCTCCCTCAAATCACATATCAAGAGATGATAGAAGACATTTGAATGAAGGAGCGTTGACCTTCTTCGCTGTGTGACTCTGATGATGTGATGTCAGCTAAACCCTGATGGCTGATGGCAGGGCCGGCCCGAGGCATAAGCGAACTAAGCGGCTGCTTGGGGCCCCCTCGCCACCAGGGGGCCCCCAAGCGAGTTTTTTTTTTTTTTTTTTTTTTTTTTTACATATTAGGCCTAATTAAATTAAACAAGTGACATAAATTAATGAATGGATTAATAATTCAAGACAAGAAAATTCTGATTTCATGATCAATATACCTGCCTACAACTGCTGCTGTGTCTGCCAGTGTTTGAGTCATATGCGCATAACCTCGCGTGCATAGAAAACTTGTGCGCAAAGTCACGGTAGCCTAATGTTAAGCCATTTCACACAAATTTGATTTGATCAATGATTTATCCTTTAAATTTAATGATATTCAGAACAGAACAAGAATAAAAAAATAACTATAAACAAGCCAAAACGAAATAATTTAAAGCGAAAGTGAAAGCGGATCTCTCTCATTAGAATCAAAATGTTTCAACATTCGCGATGGATTTGGATGGTAAACTATTATTTATTATAGGCTTCTTTGTACTTCACCCACGTTCCAATATCGAGGGAAAAAATCATCCTCTTCACAAGCGCAAAAATGTGCTTGAAATCCAATATCGAGGGAAAAAATCATTCTCTTCACATGCGCAAAAATGTGCTTGGAAACATCACAGTGGAGCGGTGCTTAGGCTACGCAGCACTGAATGGTACGAATTGTAGGCTACTACTGACTATTTAAAAAGAGCAGTGTAATTTTTATATGTTAGTTTGACTATTTTATTATTATTTTTTATTACGGCTATAACGAACAGGCTGCGATGTCAAGATTGCAGTGCTGGAATAGCCTATGTTGTGTGTGTGTGTGTGTGTGTGTGTGTGTGTGTGAGGCGCGGACGCGATCGAACAGTGGAAACATAAACACATACTCCGTCATGTTCATATAAGACATCATTCAAACTGCAAAGGGTTGCAAAACGTTGGAGGATATTTTGCAAATAATTTTTTTTTATATGTTTTTTGACAGTTTGTTTTCAGAAGTTTCAAAGAGTTATTAAAAGAGTAAAGAAAAAGTTAAAACATTTTTATTTAAGTATCTATTTTTTATTAAGTAGGCTATTTATTTTGTATTAATACATAACCTCATTGTATTAATTTATAATGTAACATTATAGAGTGACATTGTGTCAATAATCGTCAAGCACAGGTGACTCCGCGTGGTGGGAGGGGGCCCCCAAATCAAATTCTGCTTAGGGCCCCCAAAAGGCTCGGGCCGGCACTGGCTGATGGGATTGATGGAGATCCGACAGGAAACGCAGGGTAGATCTACAGCAGAGCAGCGTTCTCTGATCTCAAATGCCACATATTTTTTTTTATCTTTGCAAATTTCTTAAAAATAAAAACAAAAAAATGACATGTACATAAGTATTCACAGCCTTTGCCATGACACTCAAAATTGGGCTCAAGTGCATTCCGTTTCTACTGATCATCCTTGAGATGTTTCTACAACTGGATTGGAGTCCACCTGTGGTAAACTCAGTTGATTGGACATGATTTGGAAAGGCACACACCTGTCTATATAAGGTCCCACAGTTAACAGTGCATGTCAGAGCACAAAGCACAATTAAATTTGATTTATTGTAATTGTATTTAGTTGTATTACTGAGGTAAAATGTTTAATTCAATTAGCTAATAATCAACTTAAAACGAAATTGCTTTGCATTGATAAAGTTATCAAAATAAAGTAATCCAAACCACATTTATAATGGGTAACAGTAAGCAATAACATTTCCAAAGTAACCTTCCTAACACTGAATGCATGCGAGACTCAACCCATTCTTTCTGTTGTGTGACTGTGTGGAATTTCTTTGAATTGCCATGAATTTAATTCCACTTCCTGTCATTCCAATTCAAATTCAATTCAACGTCCTCTGGGGCGGAGTAAATTCTAGTGTTCATTTTGTCAGACGAGACGAGACGAAATATGTTCGTCAACAACCTTTTTTTTCATGACTAAAACGAGACGATGGCAAGACTGCACCACTGTCCAAAAACGCTGACTAAGACTAAATTAACATGCATTATTGTTGACGAAAAAAGACGAGACGAAAATGTTTTGCATAAAATAAAAACTAAGATAAAATCTCTCTTAATTTTCGCCTACAATCGTCTCTGCTTTTTCATCAGCTGTTACACCTTTAAAATATTCAGAACGAGTTCGGATCCCGCTTATTACATTGCTACCTACCAAATAAATCAATAATTTGACACAAAATTATGATTTAAAAAGGAGTTTATTGATTTAAAAATGATTGTATTGCTTCAGCTAAAGAAAATAGTGCGCTCCGTCTCTACGGTCTCTACAGAATCCTGTGTGTTCATGGCAACGCTCTGTTTTTCATGGCAATGGTGTGTTATAGTTAGCACCGGTCTGTTATCAAGAAATAAAATAGTGTGTGCGTAGAAAGAATTCGACTAACATTTTTTTACTAAACTTAGACTAAAATATATTGAGTTCTTTTTTGACTAAAACTAGACTAAAATTAAAAGACTTTTAGTCGACTAAAACTTGAAATTTAAAACTTGACTAAGATACCTTGAGTTTTCTTTTGACTAAAACTAGACTAAAATGACGAGACTTTTAGTCGACTAAAACTTGACTAACAAAAAAAGATATGTGAATGACTAAATATGAATAAAACTAACAAGGACATTTGGCACAAGACTAAGACTAAGACTAAATAAAAAATAGGTGACGAAATTAACACTAGTAAATTCAATTCAAATTCCAATTCATGAATTGAATGGAGGCCAATTCTGAAATTCTGAATTTTGCACAAGCCTGCCCCCTTCCTGTTAAAAAATGACAAATTGGGCACCAGGTCAGGAAGCAGACAGACTGGCTAAACCGACCGTCTGCTAGCGGCCTCGCGTCACCAAGGTCAGATAAATCCCATCACATAGAGCCTCTTTCACCTAGATATCATCATATAGAGACTGTGTCTGTTCCCCGAACTTGGAAATCCAAAAAACGTCCAAACCCATCTAAGATTAAAAATGTAATTGATGTTCAACAAATAAAAAACAGCTATAATACAGATGAGCAAATGCTAAAGCTTGGGTTGCTGAATATTCGATCGCTTACTTCAAAAGCACTCGTTGTTAAGATATGATTTCAGATAATAACCTAGATGTGCTGTGTTTGACAGAAACCTGGCTAAAACCAAACGATTACATTACTTTAAATGAATCAACCCCGCAAGATTACTGTTATAAACATGAGCCTCGTCTGAAACGCAAAGGGGGTGGTGTTGCTGTAATCTATAGTAATAGTTTCAAAACCACTAAGAAATCAAGTTTTAAATATAATTCTTTTGAAGCATTGGTGCTTAATGTAAAAATATATAGTGTAAACGATAAATCACGTTTGAGATTTGTGCTGGCTACTGTATACAGGCCACCAGGGCACCATACAGACTTTATCAAAGAATTTGCGGACTTTCTATCAGAGTTAATATTGACTGCAGATAAAGTCATAATTGTTGGAGATTTTAATATACACGTAGATAATGAAAAAGATGCATTGGGATTGGCATTTAAAGACATTCTGAACTCTATTGGAGTTAGACAACACGTGTCAGGACCTACTCATCGTCGTAATCATACTCTAGATCTAATATTATCACACGGAATAGATGTGGATGCCGTTGAAATTCTGCAGCAGAGCGATGACATCTCAGATCATTATCTAATCTCGTGTAAACTTCATTTAGCCAAGGCTGCAAAGCCGACTCCGTGTTTCAAATATGTGAGACCTATCACTTCTGCTACTAAAGATTGCTTCATTAATAATCTTCCTAATCAGTTTCATCATCTCAGCATCTCAGATAGCTTAGAAGAACTAGATATTACAACAGAAACGTTTAACTCTCTCTTTTCCAGCACTTTAGACACAGTTGCTCCGTTGCGCTTAAAGAAGATTAAAGAAAATAGTCCAACGCCGTGGTACAACGAGCACACTCGGGCCCTTAAGAGAGCAGCCAGAAAAATGGAGCGCAACTGGAAGAAAACAAAACTAGAGGTATTTCGCATTTCATGGAAAGAGAGCTCAATTACTTACAGAGAGGCTTTAAAAGCTGCTAGATCTGCTTATTTTTCAACCCTATTAGAAGAAAATAAACATAATCCTAGGTATTTATTTGAAACAGTGGCTAAACTAACGAAAAATAAAGCTTCAAGCACCGAAGTTTCCAAGCAACACAGCAGTAATGACTTTATGAACTTCTTCACTTATAAGATTGATAAAATCAGGGACAAAATTATAACTATGCAACCGTCTACTACAGTATCGCATCAGGCAGTGCATTGTAGTCTCCCTGAGGGAAAATTTGATTCATTTATTGCTATAGGAGAGGAAGAATTTACTAAACTCGTTAATTCATCTAAATCTACAACATGTATGTTAGACCCTATACCAACTAAGCTCCTGAAAGAGATGCTCCCAGAGGTCATAGATCCTCTTCTTAATATCATTAATTCATCTTTGTCTCTAGGATATGTACCAAAAACCTTTAAGCTGGCTATGATTAAATGCTTGTTAAAAAAATGCAACTTGATCCTTCAGAATTAGTCAATTACAGGCCGATCTCGAATCTACCTTTTCTGTCAAAGATATTAGAAAAGGCAGTATCCTCACAACTGTGTTCCTTTCTTGAAAGAAATGATTTCTGTGAGGATTTTCAGTCAGGATTTAGACCGTACCATAGTACCGAAACAGCTCTCATTAGAGTCACAAATGATTTGCTCTTATCATCCGATCGTGGTTGTGTCTCTCTATTAGTGTTACTCGATCTTAGTGCTGCATTTGACACTATCGACCACAACATTCTTTTAAATAGACTCAAACATTATGTTGGCATTAGTGGAATTGCATTAGCATGGTTTAAATCACACTTATCTGACCGTTATCAGTTTGTAGCAGTAAATGAAGAGATGTCTCATCGATCACAGGTTAAGTATGGCGTACCACAAGGCTCAGTACTAGGACCGCTGCTGTTCACTCTGTACATGCTACCCTCACACACACACACACACACACACACACACACACACACACACACGCTACCATTAAGAGATATCATTAGGAAACATGGCATTAGCTTTCACTGTTATGCCGACGATACTCAGCTCTATATTTCTTCAAAACCTAACGGAACTTACCAATTCACTAAATTAACAGAATGCATAGCGGATATAAAAAATTGGATGACTCGTAATTTCCAACTTCTAAATTCTGAAAAAACAGAGATTCTAATTATTGGACAAAAAACTTCCTCACGTAATAACCTAGAATACTGTCTAACACTTGATGGCTGCTCTGTCAAGTCTTCGTCGTCGGTTAGGAACCTGGGTGTGTGTGTGTGTGTGTGTGTGTGTGCTCTTTGATACCAACCTTTCATTTGAAAGTCACGTGTCTAGTATCTGTAAAACCGCATTTTTCCATCTTAAAAATATATCTAAATTACGTCATATGCTCTCATTGACAAATGCAGAACAATTAGTTCATGCGTTCATGACATCAAGGCTAGATTATTGTAATGCTCTACTGTGACAGTGGAGACAGTGGCGTAAAACCAAACTCCCAGTACACTATGATATTTACAAGGAAAAGCTTAAAAAATTCAACACTGAAACTGGTAAAGCAAGACAGTTGTTTTTTTCTAACATTATCAATCAAAATCTAAATAATGCTCGTGTTCTTTTCTTGACAGTGGAAAAACTGACAACCCCCCCTCAAAAACTACCACTTGAATTCATCTCGACCATAAAGTGTAATGAGTTCGCGTTCTTTTTCAAATCCAAAATTGATCAAATTAGATTTAATATAATAGATCAAAAACATATTATTATGCAACTAGAACAAACAACTACAGGAACATTAAACAGGATGGCTAATTTCAGTTTGATTGACACTGAAACACTTAATAAAACAGTACAAAGCCTCACCTCTTCCACTTGTACACTAGATACTCTACCCACCACCTTTTTAAAATCTGTTTTTCATATTCTAGCACCAGAATTGCTTAACATTATAAATTCATCTTTACAAATGGGTTCATTTCCTAAATCCCTAAAGACTGCGATTATAAAACCACTTCTCAAAAAGAATAACTTGGATACATCTATATTAAGCAACTATAGGCCCATTTCAAACCTACCGTTTATTGGCAAAATTATTGAAAAATTTGTTTTTAATCAACTTACATCTTTTTTAAAACTTAACAGCTACCTAGACGATTTTCAGTCAGGTTTCCGAGCTCACCATAGTACAGAAACAGTTCTTGCTAAAGTCACAAGTGACATCCGATTAAATACAGACGCAGGCAAGGCATCCATCTTAGTATTATTGGATCTCAGTGCGGCTTTCGATACTGTTGATCATTACATATTGCTTCATCGACTGGAACATTGGGTTGGTTTCACCGGTGTTGTGATCAGCTGGCTAAAATCGTATCTTTGTGACAGGAGTTTTATTGTTAAAATTGGAAATTGTTCCTCAACACTAACATCGTTGACCTGTGGAGTTCCCCAGGGCTCAATTATGGGTCCACTGTTATTTAATCTTTATATGCTACCACTTGGTAAAATCATAAAGAAACATTCAATCTCTTACCATAGTTATGCTGATGATACACAAATTTATCTACCTCTAATGCCTATTGCCTAATGACTATACCCCCATTGAAACTCTCTGTCAGTGCATTGAAGAAATAGATACTTGGATGTCACAGAACTTTCTCCAACTTAATAAAAATAAAACTGAGGTTATAGTTTTTGGAAGAAATGGGGAAAGATGTAAAATCTCTACCCTGCTAGAAATAAAGGGTTTAGTAGCAAAGGAAGTGGTAAGAAGCCTTGGTGTCCAAATAGATAATAATCTAAATTTTAATAATCACATAAAAACAATAAAAAAATCAGCGTACTTTCATCTTAAAAATATTAATAAGCTAAAAAGGTTCATGTCTAAGGAGGATCTTGAAAAGATCATACATGCTTTTATTTCGAGTAGGATTGATTATTGTAATGTGCTTTTAACAGGACTCCCTAAAAAGAATTTAAAACCACTTCAAATGGTACAGAATTGTGCAGCCAGAATCCTTACTAAAACCAAAAGAATAGATCATATTACTCCAATCTTAAAGTCCTTACACTGGCTACCAATTAGATATAGGAGTAATTTTAAGGCACTCTTATTAGTTTTAAGTCAATAAAGGGTTTGGAACCAAAATATCTTTGTGATATGTTTCGACCGTATACTCACAACATAAACAGCTTCTACTAAAACCTATTGTTAAAACAAAACAAGGGGAATCCGCTTTTAACTATTTTGGCGTTCATCTCTGGAACCAGCTACCAGAAAACATTAAAAACGCTCCAACTATCACAATTTTTAAAACTAGATTAAAGACCAAACTTTTTTCAGATGCTTTTTACAGTTAATGTGTGTATAAATAAATTTATTTATTTATTTATTTTGTTGGTGTCTTATATTGTAAAATTGTATGTAGTTTCATATTGTTATATTTTTATTATTTTTATATTTTTGTGTGAAGCGCATTGTATTGCTGCTGTGTATGAAATGCACTATACAAATAAATTTGCCTTTGCCTTTAGATTATTGTAATGCTCTACTGGGTGGTTGCCCTGCACGCTTAATAAACAAACTACAGCTGGTTCAAAACGCAGCAGCTCGAGTTCTTACCAGAACCAGGAAGTATGACCATATTAGCCCGGTTCTGTCAACACTGCATTGGCTGCCTATTAAACATTGCATACTGTAACGGGGTTCAGATGTTACGGGAAGAAGGAGGCGGGAACCGGCGGACATTCAAACATATTTAATAAATAAATACACAAATACAAAAATGAAAGTAAAAGCCAGCAGCCCCTCACGGACGACTGCTGGCAACACAAACCAAAAACAAAACATCAACTAAAACACAGGCCTGTCCTCTCTCCCTCTTCACTGTCGTCGCTCCTCCTTTATGCCTCCGCTCCTCCGTGAGAGATGCGAGACCGGTGCGTCTCACAGGTGTAGCTCATCATAATTACGCCACCGGCCTCGCGCCGTCCTCCCACGGCCCTCGGCCTCGTCCTGCTCGCCACATACCCCCATCGCCCCTCGCAGGCCGGGGGGTACCACCGAGGCTGCGCCTACTCCCCCCCCCCTCCCCGGGGGGACCGATCACGGCGGCTGCGGTACCTGGGGGTATGGACAGACGAGGCGAGAGTACAGGAGACGGAAGCATGAGGAGCGACAGAGACGAGAGAGGGGAGAGAGAAAAAAAAAAAAACCTTGATCCGGTTCCCACAACGCGCTGCCATCCGGCCCGCCACCCGCTGGGCGATCTTCTCCGCGGTGCCTGGCGGTGACGCTGGATAGACCTCGGTGGACGGCACGACACTCCTCCGCCGCCTGGTGGACGGCGACGGCTCCTCCAGGTTCGGGCAGTCGGCAGGAGTCCCCCGTTCCCTGCTCCTCCCCGTCATGGCGGATGGCAGCAGGCTCCGGCCCACGGCGAACGGCGACGACTCCTCCGCTCCCTACCGGACGGCAGCCGCCCCTCCAGCACCCAGGCGGCCAGCAGCGAGCTCGTCCGTCCCCCCGGCAACTCACTCCAGCGCACCGCCTCGAGCGTCCATGGCGACGGAAACTGCCCGCCATGCTCGATGGCACCGCGGATTCCCAACAGCGGCAAGGGCTCTTTGACAGCGCGTTCCTCCTCCTTCCCGGGTTTCGGCACCAATGTAACGGGGTTCAGATGTTACGGGAAGAAGGAGGCGGGAACCGGCGGACATTAAAACATATTTAATAAATAAATACACAAATACAAAAATGAAAGTAAAAGCCAGCAGCCCCTCACGGACGACTGCTGGCAACACAAACCAAAAACAAAACATCAACTAAAACACAGGCCTGTCCTCTCTCCCTCTTCACTGTCGTCGCTCCTCCTTTATGCCTCCGCTCCTCCGTGAGAGATGCGAGACCGGTGCGTCTCACAGGTGTAGCTCATCATAATTACGCCACCGGCCTCGCGCCGTCCTCCCACGGCCCTCGGCCTCGTCCTGCTCGCCACACATACATTTTAAAATATTGCTGATTACTTAAAAGCACTAAATGGTTTAGCTCCGTAGTACTTGAGCGAGCTCTTAACGCATTATACTCCTTCACGTCTATTGCGATCTCAAAATTCAGGCCAGTTGATAATACCTAGAATATCAAAATCGACTGTTGGCGGTAGATGCTTCTCCTATTTAGCACCAAAACTCTGGAACAGTCTTCCTACCATTGTCCGGGAAGCAGACACACTCTGTCAGTTCAAAGCTAGATTAAAGACACATCTCTCTTTGACCTAGCATTCACATAATACATTATAGACTTCTATAATCCAATGTTAGGCTGCATAGATCAGGTCAGCCGGAACCGGGAACACTTCCCATAAATCCTGATGTACTCGTTACATCAGAAGAAGAATGGCATCTACGCTAATTTTAGTGTCTTTGTTTATCCCAAGGTTTTCCTGCAGCCTGCCGGATGCAGGCCGTATCCAGATCTGACGAAGGACCTTCGCCTGGACCCGATCCAACGCAGTGCTGAAGTGCCAACTAGTCTCTCCCTATGGAGGATCCCTTTACCACTCCAGATAAAGCGTTGTAGGGAAAATTTGTTTTGCGTACCTACCCCGAAGTGACAAAATAAAATTCTGTATCAAAATTTATAAGGAAACACCAGCACTTTGTTTAGACTTGGTTTGTAGGGAATTACAAACCTGCGCACATATATTAAAACGCACATAACTATAGAACCAATTCTTAATGCGCATGTGAACGCCATCAGCGTTTATCACAGGTTCGCGTTTAAAGTTTGTGTAGAGAGAATGGTGTCGTCTTAGCGGACCCTAATTTAATAACAAATGATCATTGCGACGGAAGCGAATCAATCAAAACTAAATTTAGCTGGAAAATAACTCTATTAAAGAACCGCTATAAAGCCAAAACAATCTCCGTTACCTTAAATTATACACTTATCTCTGTAAAGCTGCTTTGAAACAATCTACATTGTTAAAAGCGCTATATAAATGAAGATGACTTGACTTGACAGCCCACCTGGAGTTGGCCAAAAGGCACCTGAAGGACTCTCAGATCATGAGAAACAACATTCTCTGGTCTGATGAAATAAAGACTGAAGCACCGCTCATCAACTGGACAATACCATCCCTACAGTGAAGCAGCATCAGCTGTGGGGGTGTTTCTTAGTGGCAGGAACTGGGAGACTCGTCAGGATCGAGGGAATGATGAAGAACTCGGAGACTCGTCAGGGACTGGGAAAGTTGAGGAACTGGGAGACTCATTAGGATCGAGGGAAAAATGAGGAACTGGTAGACTCGTCAGGGACTGGGAAAGATGAGGAACTGGGAGACTCGTTAGGATCGAGGGAAAGATGAGGAACTGGGAGACTCGTCAGGGACTGGGAAAGTTGAGGAACTGGGAGACTCGTTAGGATCGAGGGAAAGATGAGGAACTGGGAGACTCCTCAGGGTAAAGGAAAAGAAGAGGGAGTGGGACAATCGTCAGGATTGACAGAAAGATGAGGGACTGGGAGACTCGTCAGGATCGAGGGAAAGTTGAGGAAGTGGGAGACTCATCAGGATCAAGGGAAAGTTGAGGAACTGTGAGACTCGTAAGGATCGAGGGAAAGTTGAGGAACTGGGAGACTCATCAGGATCAAGGGAAAGTTGAGGAACTGTGAGACTAGTCAGGGTCGAGGGAAAGATGAGGAACTGGGAGACTCGTAAGGATCGAGGGAAAGTTGAGGAACTGGGAGACTCATCAGGATCAAGGGAAAGTTGAGGAACTGTGAGACTCGTCAGGGTCGAGGGAAATATGAGGGACTGGGAGACTCGTCAGGATCGAGGAAAAGTTGAGGAACTGGGAGACTAGTCAGGATCAAAAGAAAGTTGAGGAACTGGGAGACTCGTCAGGATTGAGGGAAAGTTGAGGAACTGGAGGACTCGTCAGGATCGAGGTAAAGATGAGGAAGTGGGAGACTCATCAGGATCAAGGGAAAGTTGAGGAACTGTGAGAATCGTAAGGATCGAGGGAAAGTTGAGGAACTGGGAGACTCATCAGGATCAAGGGAAAGTTGAGGAACTGTGAGACTAGTCAGGGTCGAGGGAAAGATGAGGAACTGGGAGACTCGTAAGGATCGAGGGAAAGTTGAGGAACTGGGAGACTCATCAGGATCAAGGGAAAGTTGAGGAACTGTGAGACTCGTCAGGGTCGAGGGAAATATGAGGGACTGGGAGACTCGTCAGGATCGAGGAAAAGTTGAGGAACTGGGAGACTAGTCAGGATCAAAAGAAAGTTGAGGAACTGGGAGACTCGTCAGGATTGAGGGAAAGTTGAGGAACTGGAGGACTCGTCAGGATCGAGGTAAAGATGAGGAACTGGGAGACTCGTCAGGATCGAGGGAAAGATGAGGAACTGGGAGACTAGTCAGGATCGAGGTAAAGATGAGGGACTGGGAGACTCGTCAGGATCGAGGTAAAGGTGAGGAACTGGGAGACTAGTCAGGATTGAGGGAAAGGTGAGGGACTGGGAGACTCGTTAAGATCGAGGGAAACATGAGGAACTGGGAGACTCGTCAGGGTCGAGGTAAAGATGAGGGACTGGGAGACTCGTCAGGATCGAGGTAAAGATGAGGAACTGGGAGACTAGTCAGGATCGAGGGAAAGGTGAGGAACTGGGAGACACGTCAGGATCAAGGGAAAGATA
>NW_028295936.1:0-22611 GCF_964197995.2 Scardinius erythrophthalmus
AAATATGACAAGGACATTTACAACTAAAGCAAACAATGTCTAAACGTTTAAACTTTGCTTTGAATACTTCTGCTTTAGAATCTAAGTCAAGTATCACAATTACTTCCAGGTTTGCCAAGTTTTCCCAATGCTTGTGAAAAATGCTTGTATTGAGATATTGTATATTCTACCAATAATAAAACTGTGTAAAGTTTTGTGAAGGAGGGCCACTGGTAGGGAGCTCTCGACCTGTGTTTATAATCACTATGATATAGCCGTTTTCATAATAGTGACTGTAAAATAAGTATGGATATGGCATATTTTGAATTTTAGGATGGTCATTGGGCTACTTTCAGGCTATTTTTAATCAGCCATTGATAGTTTTGTTATGTGGACATGGCAACCCTAATTTCCACTGCTCATATTTAGGGTTAGTGATTAAGTGATTAAACACTGAGTGTGTAAAACGTTCCACAGATGTCCTCTGAAGACGGTCAAACACCTGAGGTTTGTATGAGGCTCCTGCGGGTCTGGGAATGATGACCCTGATCTTTCATCTTAAGGAGGATGAGCACAAACACACACACACACATCTCTTATCCACGTCTGTCATTTACACTGGCATGTGTGGAATGAACAAAGGACATAGAAAGAGAAAGAATGAGAGACCACAGAGAGAAACTAGGCTGCCCATGTTAGTGTGAGATAAAAAGAAACTGTACAAACACTGTAGCATCAACATAATAAGTTCATATTCGCTGATCAGGCCTTTGTAAGGATTGTGAAATATCTAACCTTTGACCTCTGGGTCTTGAGGTTTGTGTGGTGTCGTGATCTGACTCGCAGCTCTGATAATGGTGTCCCCGTCAGATAACACACACTGAATCCCGGAGATCTGGGCAATGTGGCTTCAGTTTCCTGCAGAAACATTAAAGCGGTGTCATTTTTTCAGAGATAAAATACATTCATTATCTAACCCGGCTTAAAATATGCAAAGAGGAATATTTAGTAGGTTGATTTCCCTGAAGTGTAAACAGTGTGTCCCCATGGCACTATCAAAACATCCGTTTGTTTGAGCAACATCAAACCGCATTCAAACATAATTTCACTTCCTTAATGTGACATATTTCAGAGTAAACCGATCAAAGGTGTTGGATGAGATATATTGTTTCCTTTTGTGGTTTTAGGGTATGGCTATATCTGAAAAAGAAGAATGAACACGTTATAGCAGTGCTATGTATATATTATTATAGTATTTATTCATATTTTCAATTAGCTTTATTTGTATATTTTCAGTTTCATTTTAGTTTAAATTTAGGTAACATGTGCTTTTTTCATTTTCAATAGTTTTTTAATATTTCTATTTAGCTTTAATTTATTTATTTATTCAGTAGTGGTTTGAGTAATTTTAGTAGGCTACTTCAACTTCAACTTATTTTATTTCAGTTTGTTATGCCAAGGCAACATTTTCACATAATATTCATATTTTATTTGATCTCAATTTCATTTAAATTAAAGAAAACTATTTTAATTTGATTTATAGTATTTTTATAGTATAAATTTATAGTATAAATTTATAGATTTATATATATATATATACAAATCTGCACACTAGTCAAGTTTGCATCATCACAAAAATATTGTAATGAGGTGTGAGAGGCACTATATATTTTTTATCTTATTTATATTTAAATTTATGGTTGCACACTAACGCTTTTTTTTTTGTTTTGCTTTAACTAAATTGCAATTGTACATTTAGTTAAAATTATCTGTTATTGCTGTAACATTAAAACAATGCTAAACTAAAGGTGATAATACACAGGGCAATTTTTTGAGCAATGTTGCCGACCGATTGTTGCTTTGGCACTTTTCCCTCCAATGCTTTGGCAATGCATTTCTATCTGGATAATTTAGTTCAGTCGTGGGCCCTGTGTCTCATCTGGTTGCCTTTTAATGGTAACATTGCCCAGCAACATTGCTCAAAAAGTTGCCCTGTGTATCATCACCTTAACTATCTGGCCTAGAAAGTGACCTATTCAGAGGTGCGACAAGTTATTATATTACTTTGAAAGATTATGAAAACCAAGAGTTTTTCCTTTGGAATAACATGGAATAATGAATCGTTCACAATAAGCGCAGGAATGTCAGTGAATTGGGTGAAGTTTGATGTCATGTTGACGTTCACGTGCCGTCTGATTTTCAGACCAGTCAGATTTCACTACATCATTTCCTGAATGACTCTCAAACTAATAAAACCCACCACATCTCTGTCATCATCACCCCACCTCAAGACTGAAACACCCCAACACCCACCGCCATCTGCGTCACACACACACCAGCACGTTTCCCTTCTGCTCTTATAAGACCACACACTCATTTACAGTGTGTGTGTGTATGTGGCCATTTCCTGGACCTAGTTTGGTTCTGTTTAAACAGCATCCTCTGATCTCTCCCGAGGGTCAGTCAACACAGGCACAGTTAAACCCCACGTTGAACACCATGGTTTTACCATGCTCACTATTAGCTCACTAACAGCTCAGATCAAACCATCAAACTATGTGTGAAAACATGCATAAAGAGCGTCTGTGAAAGATACATGTCAGTGTTGACGTCTGCAGTAAAACGTGTAAAGGTAATGACGTGAAGTGGCATTTTTGTGTGCCTTACTGATTTCATAAAAAGCATGAACAACAATACGATGGAAAAGGTTGCATTTTATTAATCAATAATCGGATAACCATTTTTTTTCTAAATCTTCACAAAAAATTCCATTTAATAATATTACATTTAATAATTTGGATAAATGAACCCAAAGTAAATCAATTATATGTATAAAGAGCACTTTATAATAATGTGGGAAATATATATATATATACTTATATATACTTTATAATTATAATAAATAATAAAGTACTTTTTAAATCAATATTGTTGTAATAATCTTTTGTTACATTTTGATGTGTTGATACTAAAGCACATGAAAAGTGATATTTGTGTATATTTTGATATTTTTATTTAAAGTTAATATATTTAAAATGTACTTAAATGTACTAAATATTAAATGTTTTGTTTTAATTAATTAAATATTAACATTTACAATTTTTGGCAATTACACTGGCAAATTAATTGTTTATGATGAATACTGATAATAAACAAATATTTATAGATCATTGGCATCGTATATATATAATACTGCCATTGCTGCCAATTTATATAAAAAATAAATCAGAAAGATCACATCATGACTGACAGCAACCTTTAACCTTTAATGGTAAAATCACCTCTACTTATTGGCTTTTGGCTTAATTCTGACTGGCTGAAATATACAATTGGTACAATAACAGCACTATCACCATCACTACTACCCAGATGACAAAAATATGTTCTAAAAACGTTTGGCTAACGTTCCCATTACGTTATGACAACATTATTTCTGAATGTTCTCAGAACGTTCCAAATGTCCAGTTTCTTAAATGTTTCAAATGTTTTTTCTTTGTTATGTGAACGTTAAGGGAACATTCCATTCTATTATTCTTTAAACATTATAGGAATGTTACTTTTGAATGTTAGCAACATTTAAAAAAACGTTAGAAAAAACATTCCATAAATGTTTTTGTGCTAATGTTTTGATAACATTATTAAACACCAGATAACTTTGAACAAAGGTCCTTTTGACATTACTGGAAGAAGTTTTGTTCATATGAGAGAACATTGTGAGAACGTTATCTAAAGTTGTGAGAGCGTTCCTCTCTAACATAAGACAGTAAATCAGTGTCTTCTCCTCCTGAATCATGTGTTCAGCAGTAAACAGCTCAGATCAAACCATCAAACTATGTGTGAAAACATCCATAAAGAGCGTCTGTGAATGATGCATGTCTGCAGTGATTCAGATATCACAGATTCAAGTATGAGCACGTCTGTGCCTCCAACGACACACAGATAGCAGTGTGATAAGACATTCCTGAGTCTACCAGAAATCACACACACACATTCACATGTAAATAAACGCTCCGCGATCTTATCTGCAAAATTTCAGAACTGGCTTCCTTCCAGTTCGTGAGCTGGAATTTGAATGGAAATGAAATGCTGAACGCTGAGGATATGTCATCCTCCCTCAGGCATGTGAGGTCACTTCCTGTTTCCTATAGGATGAGATGCCAGTGTCTTGCTCATGATGGGGGAACCACTTCCTGTGGCCTGGAGGAAGGATGGGAGGATAAGCGGATTGAAACTAAGTTGACAGATATTTATTGGAGGAAAGCGCCTGCGATTCTCTGACTGAATCAGTTTCTGTCTGAGTGTAAAGCTGATTCAGCGGTGTGATTCACCACACATTTGATTAACGTTTGGGAATCAGGGCTGATGGGAAAATCCCACCAGTGTGTGTTACTGTAATGCCCCAGTGTGCCAGATGTGCCAGCAATTTATGACATTTCTTCACACGGATTTGCATATACAACTAACAACTAACTGAAAACAATTTAAAGAAAGATCTGTATTTTTTTAAACGAATGCTTGTATCTAAAGTGATTTGCAAAACACTTAATAAAGGGACACTTGGAATAATGAACAGTTCAGCCAAAAATGAGTCATACTTTACTCTCTGTTCATTTCAAAATGACATTTTTGGGGAAACTTCCTCTTTCCATAAAATGAAAACCCAAAATATATATATTTATTACATGGCTTGGTTGAATTCTAATGTAGAATGCGGTTTGTTATTTCTTGATAAGCTGCCAAGTATAACACACCGTTGCCATGAAAAACAGAGCGTTGCTATGGACGCAGGATTCTAACCGTAGAGACGGAACGGACTATTTTCTTTAGCGGAAGCAATACAAACGTTTTTAAATCAATAAACTCCTTTTTAAATCAATATTTTGTATCAAATTATTGATTTATTTGGTAGGTAGCCATGTAATAAGCGGGATAATGTAGAGCGAGGCGGTTGTTATAGCGAATACAACCCCTTCAGGCTGATTCAAGACCTGTCGGGGTTGTAATCGTTATAACAACCGCCTCTCTCTACATTATCCCATTATCCATTATATATATATATATATATATATATATATATATATATATATATATATATATATATATATATATATATATATGAAGAGTTCAGATGCAAAAACCTCTAAGTGCCATCTGAAATTTTCTTCTAGAATGATAATTTTTATCAAGCTTGTATATTTAAGTTCAGTAATTTCACTTAAATGACAATTAATAGGTAATTTTCATTGGCATTTAAGTGAAATTACTGAACTTAAATATACAAGCTTGATAAAAATGATCATTCTAGAAGAAAATTTCAGATGGCACTTAGAGGCTTTTGCATCTGAAGTCTTCATATATATATATATATGACAAAAAGCTCTCAATGAATGACAAATGTTAACTAACTAAACTAAAATATACTTTACGTTTAGAATTTAAATGAAAGTTTAAACAGTTTAAATTATAATACAGGTGCTTTAGTATCGATCCATCAAAAGTGTACTTCTTTTAAGCATGATAAAATATTATTAAAACAATGAGTTACAATGTACTTTAAAGTAAAACTTTTAATATGACTATTATAATGTGCACTTAAGTGTACTTAGACATTTCATTAGTATATTATCAGCAAGTATATTAAAAATAGACTTTTAAGATTCGAAAGTACACTACAAGTGCACATTCATAAAAATGTAGGGCACTTAAAGCATCCCAATCTTCATATGTTTTCCTCTATCAGTGACTCTTATCACATTCTCAGTGATCTCCTGTGCGCAACTGTTAAATAACCAGGTCTGATTGAATAACCTCGGTCAAGTATATTTTGGTTGTGTTAAGAGTTCATGTACAATCACATCACATTCAGCATTTCACGTCTCAGATCGCTGAACTCCAAAATCTCACATTCTTCACGTGATTTTAACAGCTTAACTCGAGCGCACTAACTCAAGCAGGACACGTTGAAAGCTGGACACATATGAGGGATGTCTAGATTTTCAAGAAAAGAGTAAACAGACTTGACCTCTGTTTAACAGTTCTGGGTTTCCCTGCATTAACTCTTCACTGAACACTGCCAGATGCTCAAACTGCCTTTCTGAGTGTTGTAAATGTTTTTAGATGCAGTCCTTCTAGTTTTGGAGTCTGTCTTGTATTATTTTGCTACATCCTCAATATATGTGTGTGTGTGTGTGTGTGTGTGTGTGTGTGTGTGTGTGTGTGTGTGTGTGTGTGTGTGTGTGTGTGTGTGAGTGTTTAAGAGGATGTGCTGCCCTGTTAAAACTCAGAAGTCTTTTTACTTCCTGCTTTGAAACTTTTTCAGCCATAAAGACAAACAGCACCAGATGTGACACTACATACTGTGTGTGTGTGTGTGTGTGTGTGTGTGTGTGTGTGTGTGTGTGTGTGTGTGTGTGTGTGTGTGTGTGTGTGTGTGTGTGTGTGTGTGTGTGTGTGTGTGTGTGTGTGTGTGTGTGTGTGTGTGTGTGTGTAATCCAGTCATGTAAATCCTGTGATTACGCTCCTGATTTATAAATCATGTCGGCTCTTCTTTTGGTTCATTTGCATGAATGTCTTATGAAATGAAATCATAATCAGATTGTTAAACACACACACACACACACACACACACACACACACACACACACACACACACACACACACACACACACACAGATCTGTCTGTGTTTCTACAAGACTGATTTGATACTGTACAGTACACTCTTTGGTTTAATATGGAAGCTTGTTTCCCCCAGAGAAAAAAAATAAAAAGGTACCTGTGACTTTTTTCTCACAATTGGGAGTTTATATCTTACAATTTTGACTTTTTCTCAGATTTGTGAGTTTATATCTTACAATTTTTACTTTTTTCTCAGATTTGCGAGTTTATATCTCCCGATTATGACTTTTGTTTGCAATTGCAAGTTAATGTCTCACAATTCAGATTTTTTTTACGAGTCTGCAATTTTATATCTCACATAAAATCGCATATAAAATTGTGAGTTTATATCTTGCAATTCTGACTTTTTTTCTTGCGATTGCAAGTTTATCACAGTTCAGACTTTTTTGTCGCAATTGTAAGTTAGTTAAATATCTCGCAATTCTGACTTTCTTTTCTTGCATTTGCACGTTTATATCACACAATTCAGACTTTTTCTAACTTTTTTATCAGAGGTATGATATAAACTCGCAATTGCAAATGATAAAGTCAGAATTGCAACACAAACTCACAATTGCGGAAAAAAAAAGTCAGAATTGTGAGATATAAATGACCTTTTTTATTTTTTTTATTCTGTGGCAGAAACAAGCTTCTTAAGTCAACATGACATCAAGATTCACCCTAATTTGCATCAATATATTTAAAAAATCTGTCATTTACTTACCATCATGCCATTCGAAAGCTGTATGACTTTCTATCTTCTGTCTTATCCTTAGGATTTTAAATAATTGTGCTGGTTGCTCTTTCCCATAAAATTGCAAAGGATGGAGTCAGACATGGAATTGCAAAGGATGGAGACTTTCAAGCTCCTAAAAGGAAGCAAAACAAAATATAGGCATCATAAATGTGGTTAATACGACTTGTGCATTATACTTCAAGATTTCTAAAATCACAAGCCAAAGTCATTATTCATGTGTCCCATTCATTTTCTCCATAACAATTAAAATAATTCTTCACCCAAACCAAAAATTATGGATTTACAAGACAAGATATGATGTGTACTTATTGTATTTTTCCAAAGATGTATAGCAAACAAAATATAAATGATGATGTAACAAAACTATTGTCATTGATCCTAAGTGAACATTTGATTGCAAAATATTCAGAAGATATTTGCAAACATATGATTATGAGTATGGTCTATCGTTTTCCAGTTGCTGAACCTTGAATTCACATTTAAAACATTAAAACACAAACATTAAAAAAACAAAACAAATAAAAGTTGCAATTACACAGAGATCCTAACAATCTAGTATTGAAAGGTATTTCTCAATGGAGATAATGGGATTAAACTCGTTTTCAAATTTTTGTCAAAAGAGCTATTTAAGAGATCATTTTTACTCAAACAATATCAACATTAATTAAAAAAAAACTAAAGAACTGAATAGGCAGCAAATGTAAGATCTCAGACATTTGGGGAAAAGAAAAGCGAGTCCAAGTGGTGAATGAGGAAAACAGGCCTGTGGAGGGTTTCTGTGATGGAGGAGGGGAAAGAGGGGTTATTGAGGGCGAGGGATGATGGGGGGGTGAAAAATGGGTCACGCCGTCGTACACGCTAACCGCAACACAGCGCTATGGCAACCTGACAGCAGCAGAAGATCAGTGAAAACCTGAAACTGGAACAGAATAATAATGAGATGAAGAAGTCTGGGAAAGAGAGAGCGCTTCCCTCTCGACAGAGGTTTTCTGACAGTGTGTGTGTGTGTGTTTAAGAGAAAGATTGTTTGTAAGCTTCTAAATAGACTCTCTCTCTAAAACAACAGTGCCGTAACCCAATAACGGATTCAAAAGACACTGCATGTGCTGTCTCCACACACACACACACACACACACACACTTCAAATGGTTTAAAACTGAAATGTAAAACAGAAACGAATCTTACCAAAAATACAGAGATTAAAAATAATCAATTTAAAGACTGACCCTGAAAATTGACCAGACTGACACAGAAACATTGGCTCAATAGTGGGCGTTTGAGGACGGGACTATCTGATTGTCCAGCCAATGGAGGATGCTACTAATTTTTGGACATTTCTGGTCACAAAAAGTCAATTTCTTTTAATTTTCTGTAAATTCATGTGTCTCGACGATATTGTGCGAATGCTGGTCTATTATTGTTATCTAAACCCATTCTTAAATGGCTCACAAAAAACAAAACAAACTATAATCGGTAACTTTACATCAGTCAGACGGTCAGAATATACTGTATATTTCCTTTTCTTGTTATTATTTGCTTTATTGTGCCAATATTATATGTAAACACACCCTAAAGTACTTTGAATTTGACTGAGAGAGAGAGAGAAGTGAGATAGTGAGAGATTATGGTGCTGTTATGGCCGAGGTGGGTGTGACTGTAAAGCAGTTGCGCTTTCGGCTGTCAGTCTGCAAAACTCACAAAAACACACACTTTCAGTTTTGCCCTAGGCATAACTGTAAGAGAACATCATCAGACGTGATATGTGAAAATCAACCATTATAAATTCAACCAAACATGTGACTGACTTCACCCAATATTTAACTGATTCTGCAGATCTCAAGGGGATTAATCAAATAAAGAAGTGCAAAAACACACACAATCTAATATACTTTTGCAGCCAATACAGCATCAGTTCATCATGGGAATGGCAGATACAAGTCCTTTACTGTGGCCAGAGGGATTTTAAGAGATTTTGGCCAGGTCACGATGTGATGTTAGTGGAGGAAAATGCTTTCTGACTCGCTCCTTCACACTCCAATGTCCAAAACTTTTCAGATCTGGTGACTGTACAAGCTATGGGAGATGTTCAACTTCACTATTATGTTCATCAAACCATCTGGTCACAAGTTTTGCTGTGTGTGTTGGTGATACATTTACTGATACACGGCATTTTGAAGCATTCGATATACGTGGTCCTCCAGAACGGTTCTTTAGTCCTTGGCAGTGATGCCCACATCAAACACAGTAGTTCCCAAGTTGCAGGTTGAAATTGAGGTTTATATATAATCTGAAAGCTGAATAAATAAGATTTAGCACATATATAGGCGTAAAACCTCCTATATATATATATATATGAAGAGTTCAGATGCAAAAGCCTCTAAGTGCCATCTGAAATTTTCTTCTAGAATGATCATTTTTATAAACCTTGTATATTTAATTTAAGTGATTTCACTTAAATGACAACTAATAGGTAATTTGCATTGCCATTTAAGTGAAATTACTGAACTTAAACATACGAGCTTGATAAAAATGATCATTCTAGAAGAAAATTTCAGATGGCACTTAGAGGCTTTTGCATCTGAACTCTTCATATATACATAACGACATTTGGGTGTTGAGAAATTTGACCCATCCAGTCGCCATGAGATAATAAGGAGGAAGTGCAAAAGATACCTTACTGTTCAAAAGACAGTAGTGATAGATTTATTTTTGTTTTCGATTTCGATTAATCGCATCAAAAATAAAAGTTTGTGTTTACATAATAGATGTGTGTACTGTGTATAATTATTTTGTATATATATAAATACACACACATGCATGTATATATTTAAGAAATATTTGCATACATATACTGTATATATTTATATATAATTTATATTATATATAAATATAATTTTTTTATATATAAATTACACATTTTTCTTAAATATATACAAGCATGTGTGTGTATTTATATAAATACAAAATAATTATACATAGTACACACACATATATTATGTAAACAAAAACTTTTATTTTGGATGCGATTAATCGCGATTAATCTTTTGACAGCCCTAATATATATATATATATATATATATATATATATATATATATATATATATGTGTGTGTGTGTGTGTGTGTGTGTGTGTGTGTGTGTGTGTGTGTGTGTGTGTGTGTGTGTGTGTGTGTGTGTGTCTCAGAATTTTTGGATCCCTTTGCATATTACTTAAAGAATTTGAGTGAAGTGTTTGTGATAGAGAGTAGATGTAGATGATTAGACTGCAGTTGGCCCACTGACCCACTAACACTACAGCTCTACACTACACACATCTATACTACAGCTGTTTCTCTCTCGCACACACACACACATTAAGTTTCCATGTTATATGAGGACTTTCCATAGACAATGTTTTTTATACTATACAAACTCTTCTAGCCCCTAAACCTATACATCACAGAAAACGTTCTGCATTTATACATTTTCAAATAACACAATCTAATATGATTTATAAGCAGTTTTCGAAGAAGGACAAGGATTTCGGGAATCGGCATCTTTGTGGACACACACACTCCATTTCTCTCTCTGAAGTGTCTGTCCCTCCCCCTCCATCCATCTATTCTAACTCCAACTCTTTTCTTAAGAAAAGTCCACACACACACACCTTCTTGTAGTCATGCTTGAGTGGGAAGAATCTGTCAACGTTTGTCATGTCTAAAATTAAAGAATAGATTTAGTTACAAAACTGTATTAGTTCCACCAAAAACAAATCTATCACTACTGTCTTTAGAACAGTAAGGTATCTTTTGCACTTCCTCCTTATTATCTCACTGGGACTGGATGGGTCAGATTTCTCAACACCCAAATGCCATTGTGTTTTTATGTTCCATGTAAGTTCCAGTCTTTTTCTACAAAATTTCCATGTAAGTTTCAGGAACATGCTGCTCTTTCTTGAGGATTTTGTTCCACCCCCTCAGTTTCCCTGTCGACCCAGCAGGCCGTGGGGTGAATTACCCAGCAGCCCCGGGGGCTCATTTCCCTGCGTGCAGACGCTGTTGTGCTGAATGACAGCAGGGATCTTTGGGTGGCGAACACATTCCACTCATACCGGAGGCGGGGGGTCAGGGGCGCTGAGTGTCATCATCACTGCAGTGGGCGGGGCATCACAACCATGTGGCATTCCAGCGCTTCTGCACTGGGTTCAGACGGACTGTCTGTGCCACAATATCGATTAGCACAGAAAATGATTTTGTTTCCCGCAGACAAAAAAAGTGCATGCATAATAAAGCATTTACAGTAGAAGTGGTGGTCAAAATGGATGGCACCCCTGATAAATATGATAAAAAATGGCTGTAAAAAATAAATCTGCATTGTTTATCCTTTTGATCTTTCCTTCAAAAAATTTGCAAAAATCTAACCTTTCATTGAGGTAAAAGAATTGAAATTGGGGGGTAAATCACATTATGAAATAAATGTTTTTCTCCAAAACACGCTGGCCATAATTATTGGCACCCCTAGAATTTTTTACAAGTAAAATATCTCTGAAGTATATTTCCATTAATATTTACCTTTTTTAGTACACCAGGGTGACTAGGAACATGAAATTGTCCAGCTATGACTTCTTGTTTCACAGGAGTTTAAATATGAGGAAACACAAAGGCCAAATTCTTTTAATCATGAGTAAAACCAAAGAATATAGTTCTGATGTGCAGCAAAAGATTGTTGAGCTTCACAAAATAGAAGGTGGCTGTGAGAAAATATCTAAAGAATTTAAAATCCCCATTTTGACCATCAGGGCAATAATTAAGAAGTTATAATCAACTAAAGATGTTACTAATCTGCCTGGAAGAGGACGTGAGTCTATATTGTCTTAATGGATGGTGAGGAGGAGAGTTTGAGTGGCCAAAGACTCTTCAAGGATCACAGATGGAGAATTGCAGAGATTAGTTGAGTCTTAGGGGTCAGAAAGCCTAAAAAAAAATGATCAAACAACCCCTACATCCCCACATGTTGTTTGAGAGGGTTTCAAGAAAAATCCCTCTCGCTCCTCCAAAACTAAACTCCAGCATATTCAGTTGTCAGACACGACTGGATCTCCAAAAGGGACCGGATTCTATGGTCAGATAAAATGAAAAAAAAAAAGACTTTTTGGCAGCAAACCCACCAGATGTGTTTGGTGCAAACAGGGATAAAAAGTACCCCATGCCTACGGTTAAATATACTGCTGGATCTTATATGTTGTTTATTTGCTGGAGGTCCTGGACATCTTGTTCAGATACATGGTATTATGGATTCTAGCAAATACCAACAGATAAAAAAATCTAAACCTGACAGCCTCTGCTAGAAATCTTATAATGGGCCGTGGTTGGATCTTCATTCAGGACAACGGTCCAAAACAAACATCAAAATGAAGCTTCTGCCATGACCGTCACAGTTCCCTGACCTGATGAGTGGAGTGAACTGAAGAGAAGAAGCACCAACATGAACTTGTGAATCTGAAGGAACTGGAGAGATGCTGTAAGAAGGAATGGTCTCTGATCTCTTGTCAGGTGTTCTCCAAACTCATCAGGCATTATAGGAGAAAACTCAGATCTATTATCTTGGAAAAAGGAGGTTGCAAAAAGTATTTAATAACAGGGTGCCAACAATTATGGCCAGCGTGTTTTGGAGAAAAACATGAATTTTTTTAATGAAAGATCAAAAGGATAAACAATGCAGATTTATTTTTTACAGCCATTTTTTATCATATTTATCAGGGGTGCCATCAGTTTTGACCACCACTGTACAGTACTTAATATGTGTTTTTTGTTAGGTGTCATATTTAATACAGCCAGCATTTATGGCTCATATAGTATGATATAGTGAGAGTATGGATCTCACACTTCAGGCGGCCCAAAATGAGCCAACATATGCAATTTGGTGTAGTTTCTGATATTTATATTGCCAAAAAGTAAGATGAAATTCTGATTGCTTGTAATTTAAACCAATGAGATCTTTATAACCATTCAACAGACTACCTATATATAAAAAAATGCATATAAATATCAGTTGTCATATCTGCCATTTCTATATCTTATTAAGACTATATCTATATCTATATCTTATTAAGACAATATTTAAATGCTTAGTTTTATTATCAAATCTCTGTAGTTTTTATTTTGGGGGGCAAAAAAGACACATGGTAAATGGTAAATGGACTGCATTTATATAGCGCTTTCACAGACCCAATGGCCACCAAAGCGCTTTACAATATTGCCTCACATTCACCCATTCACTCACTCATTCATACACCGACGATTACATGAACCATGACCTGAAGGTGGACATTTCTAGAATTACAGAATTGCTAAAAAAGTATCAAGTATCAATCAGACACAGAAGGCATGATTGTGTTTTGCATGAACAGGTTTTTCAAGTTTAGATCATGTTGATAATTTAGAGGTCTTGGCATATCAAATATGATACAGTAGTGGCGGTTTACTATTTTATTCCTATTTACATATGCTTCAAATGCAAAATGTTTGTGGGGTCAAGGCTTCGCTCATTTTGTCGGAAAACTGCTTCTCAAATGTAATCTGTTTTCTGATGTCCATGTATTTGTATCTGTTGCTACACAACAAAAGCTGCCATGCACTTATCTATAGTGTTCACTGGAAAGGGTTTCTCAAATCACACGTGTGAGGTCATGATAATATCACACAAATACGGGCCGTAACCTGGTGGAGGTGTGAATGAATAAAACCCTCATATGCCTCACTCCTGATGTGCCTTAACAAAGAATTTCTATAAAAGTATAGAGCAGACATTCAAAAATATGCTGTGGTCAAACTAGTTACAGCTTGATTATTTACACAACGGCAAGGAAAGGAACAGAACGGAAGAGCTAACATTAGCCATTGCTCAGTGAGGGATTGAGAGATCAACTATCATTTGAAATGCTGATATTATCAAACCAAATGTACCTTCATTTTACAGGATGGCGTGCTTTTGCAAACCAACTAACTAAGAGAACATCACAGAATCCATTCATTCCATTGCTAATACTCACTGATGTTGGTGCTGTTGTTTTCCCTCCAAAATGACGTCATCACAGGACTGGCTTTCCTATAGGATGAAAATATAATAGAAAGAAAGGGAAAAAATGATAAATTCATTAACGATTGAAAAAAAATGACCAAAAAATTGTTTAGTTTAATAAATTTAAACTGAAATAAAAATAAAGAAACATCTTAAATATTACTAAATTGCGTATTTTTCATGTAAGTTAATGTAAATCATGACAAATGACATCTGATTATACCAAAGTAATTAAATCATTTAAAATTCATTCCTATGTTTGCTTCATTTAATACTGTTTTATATCTCATGTCTCAGGCTGTATTTATAAAATTATAAAATGCCCAATAAAGCTCCTAATAACAGTAGTGCATCCATCCAGTGGAGTCTTTCTAAAGCTCCAGTAATCTACAGGAGTGTGTTTGAATGGGGCAGATGAAGCTCCAGCCCTCTGGTGCAGATTGGGCAGCGTAGCTTCTGGGTGGAGTCACACAGACAAATACTCACACTTGTAGCTGTGAAACTCTTAGTTTGCTCTCCCCGCAGAGCCGTGTGGATTTACTACCAGAAACCAGCCTTTATTTCTGTCTGCTGAGCACAGCAGTTTAAAACACACACCAGGAATCTACGCGCTCGCTCGCCGTCTCTGCTGTGTGGGTTTGAATTTAAGGACCCTCAGGTTTTTTTCTGCCTTTATTTTCATTTTTATCTCTTTGAAGAAGACACAAAGGAGGATGGGTGCTCAGTTGACTAAAGGTGAAGCGACAGTGGACGGAAAAGCCGTGGCTGAGAAAGCCAATGGTCAGGTGAGGATCTATTCCACGCACTTTTATGACTGAACTACCAGCTTTCTGATACATTTGAATGGCATCGTATCAATGATTTTTCCCCGTTTTATTGATCCCATTTATCTAACAATTAGTTTTTAACAAATTAATATTGGAATTTGTGGTACATTTTTTGATAATCCAATTGGTTATGGCAACAATAAGCTATCATCTCAGTTCAGAAAGAAGATTATATGTAGATGGCTTTTGTAATTTTGTGAGTTTAGGGTAGAAAATCTGTATTTAAACTCTCTCACTCTTTGATTTGTTTTTAAAAATCGTGTTTTCTGAGCCCATATTTTAGTTGCTTTAGTTAGTCATCAGGCAGACTCTGTGGTCGTGTGCTGGCGCTGAAACTGGCAGTAACCCGAATTGAGAACAAAAGGTTGCAGAGCTGCATGCAGATGATGCAGAGCGCTTCTGCTGATCTGCAAACAATGCAATGCATGTGTGTGTGTGAATGCATGGACCATTCCTCTGGTACTTCATTAGTACTCATTCTACCCACCCCCCCTTAATGCATATGCACCCTTCCCCCTCCATATGTAATGAGAGAGCTCTTCTCTTTATTAATTTACTAAATTTATTATTTCACATGCATCTTTATGCATGTGATTTAAAGACCCCAATACTTGAAACGAGATAGTCACCGTATCTCAGGGCTATAGCGCTCGGTTGATACATCACCTGAATGGTTAGTTGTCCGATTTCCAGTAAATGTAAGAAAAAAGGAGGTGTTTTAGAGTCAGATATTGTTTTAAATGCCATCTTAGGTTGCTGTCTCCCTTTTCTTTGTTCTGTCTGGCAGTGGCTGGTTTTCTGAGCTGTGGATGATTATTAGTGGAGCAACACTGCCCCTAGTGCACAAAGTGTGTAATTACACGATGTACTTCTGCTTTTGGGTTAAACTGGGTGTTGCTTCGGTTTTTAATGAAATGTAATGCTGCAGTCCTACACATTCTTTTCTGCCTGAAAAACAGTATTTTCTAGGAATTCACTAACATGCTGTAATTAATATCTATTTGAGGTATTTTAGGGGTTTGTGATGGGCAGATTGATCTTGAAATCTCAATTCTTCTCATATTGCGAGGTCTAATTCTATATTGAAGTGTTTTTAACTAGTGATTGCATTATTTATTTATAAATATTAATAGCAGTATATAGGCTATAGGCTACATATATATATATATATATATATATATATATATATATATATATATATAAACACACACACTATAAGCTATGCTTTGTAAGTAGCCTACTTAGTATTGGATCAAAATAAAAATGAGTGGTATCACTACAGGTTAAATGAAATGCTTGAAAAATACTGTGCTATAAACTATACTATAAAGCAAGCATTTCATATTCACTATAATTATAAAAACAAGCATTTGCCAGCATAACCCCTTTGTTTTTTTCTGTCTCTGTGTGTGTGTGCCAATATGCATTTGGCTTATCTACCCTGTTTCTGCTTATCTCTTCAGGAAAATGGCCATGTGAAAACCAACGGCGACGTTTCCACCAAGCCAGATGGAGAAGCCGTGGCCGCAGATGGAAACGGAACCGCGGAGGTTTCCAAGGAGGAGGAGGTCGAAAAAACGGAGGCGGGAGACGGCATTGAAGCCGCGCCTGCTACCGAGGGAGACGCCACCAAATCCGACGGGGAAGCTCCAAAGGAAACCAAGAAGAAGAAGAAATTCTCACTGAAGAACTCCTTCAAATTCAAAGGAATTTCCCTGAAGAAGAACAAAAAGGGAAGCGAGGAGGCAGCAGAGACCGCGACCGCGGCCACGCCCACAACCGAAGACAAAGTTGAGGAGAACGGCCAGGCTGCCACGGAAACCAAAGAGGAGGAGCCAGCGGAGGAGGTGACCAATGAGACAACGGCACCTGAGGTGGAAGCGGAGCCAAAGCCAGAGGCGGAGCCTAAAGCAGAGGAGGAGCCTAAAGCAGAAGAGCCCGCCCAGGAAACAGAAGCCGCGCCCACAGAGGAGACTACAAAATCTGACGATAGCCCCGCCCCTGCTGAAGAGACCACGCCCACCACAACCTCGGACCCGGAGCCGGCTACAGAGTGACCTCACTTCTCTGTGGCAACCTAGACTGTTTATCTTTATCCTTTTTTTTTTTTTTTTGAGATTGAAATATATAAATATATATATAAATATATATAAATATATGAGACTTGAGCCACAATCTTACAGTTACAGCAATACTACAGAGAATCCAAGTTCTTTTACCACCTTTGCTGATAACGGTCACTATTCAGTGGTGTGTTCCTGACCCGAGTCAGTCCATGGTGCCGCACGTCAAGAGCGTTGTTGGGAATGGGGCCTGTAATGCTCTGTGTATGGATTGATGACTGATGGATTTTCCGCCTCAGAGGAAAAGCAGCGGATGGAAGAGCGTGGCTCCCTGTTCACAAACTTTTCAGTCATTTTTCTCTTTTAAACTTCATCCGATCCTTGATTTTTCAGGGCTGATGAGTGAAATGACAAATTGTCCTCTTAGGAGTTGGTTAAAGGACAATGTATAAAAAAAAAAAAAAAAAAAAAAAACTTTTTAAAAAGTGTTTAAATAGCTCTACATTCCAATTTTTAGCCCTGAAGACTGTAGGGTGTCAGAAGATCTGGGCGAGTGAATATAGGATTTAGTCTTAGTCTGTTTTTAATGATGTTTTACAGTTTTAATCAGATCTAGCTACACATTTCAAAGTTTAGGACAAAGGGGAATTAAACCACTGCTTTTATCAAATATATATTTTTGTTCTGTTAAGTCTCTGTACATACATTTTCTGACTCTTTATTTTGCTAACATTTCCAAGTGTTAATAAGATGTTGTACGATTAGGCCAAATAAATGTTTGACCCCCCTTGTGTTTGTTTGTTTGTTTTTCTGAAATTATTATTTTTTATCAAAAACAATATCAAACACCTTCATTTTCACAAAGAACATGTTTTGAAATGAACAAAGAATTGCGATGCACATTTAGCAGACTGACATTAACGATCTTTCAGACGAAATAAAAAGGATGTTAATTCACACGAAGAAACTGAAAGACAGAAATGTCAAAGTATTACACGCTCACATTATTAAAGGTATAATTGACCCATAATTTTGGGCGAATTAAATGATTTCCCTCATATTGTATGCATTTATACTTCTGTGGAACAAAAAAGATGAACATTTTCTTTATATAACAACATGTTTTTACAATATTTTAACATTAACATAAGCAATTTTGAACTTTAATAAGCCATACAAAATTAACACGTTTTTTAAGTTAATGCAATTTAAGTTTAAATGACTTAAACATCCAAGTTGCAACTTTTTATTTATTTTTTGTATACAAGGTCTGTTTTTTTCTGTCCAAGTCAATGAAGTCCTTCAGAATACCAGCTCTTGAGTTCCACAGAAGAACGCAAGTCATACAAGTTTGGAATGACATGAGAACGTTAGAATTTACTATAAATGATGATAGCATATCTTTTACAAGCTTTCAAACGCAGATTTTTTTTTTGACTGAAAAAATCAGTGTTCTGATCAAGATTGGTGCATTTTCTCCATGGCTCACTCCATCAGGATTTCTTCTCTTCTCTAAGTCACATAGACACTCCAGAAAAGAGTCCAAAAGCAGCAGGTACAAACCTCAGATGCTGAAAGTTCTAGAAGGTGTACAAGTTAATAACTCATCAGTCTTTTCTACACCTGATGCTTCCTGCAGATGTAATACTAGTAGTATTGTGGAGTTTTTTTTCTTCTTTTTTTTCATAATGACAGTTAAAATTAAATGAATGTTGATATTCCTGGTAATTGAGTGGAAGTTTGTCCCACTTAAAGGGATAATTCACCCAAAAATGAAAATTCTGTCATCATTTACTCGCCCTCAAGTTGTTCCAAACCGGTCAACTTTTAACAACATTCTTTAAAATATCATCTACATCTTCAACAGAAGAAAGAAACTCATCCAGGTTTGGAACAGCATAAGGCTGAGTAAATGATGACAGAATTTTCATTTTTGGTTGAACTATCAGTTTAAGATCCTGTAGGATAAAAGTACCTAAAAGTGTTTTACCCTTGCGTTCAGATTACGACACCAACACAACACACATTAAATATATCACTTTCTCTAAATCTGTGAATATGGAGTAGCTTGTTCTTTATCTTGAATTGTGTTTTATTACTAATACAGCAGTGAATGGAGTTCAAAAGGTTTTGTGATCACACTAGCGTGTCCTCAGAGAGTGTTGTCCTGCTGCTCTTGATGGGTCAGGTTAGTTACTGCATTTTTATGGGTTTTTAATGTTTGAGTGGAATTATTGAACGTGATTTACCAAAGTGAAGTTCATTCAAATATGCAAGAAAAAACAGCTAAACAGTCTGATTGTTACGAAGATATTTTTAATTTTCCAAAGGCAAAAATGGAAATTATGTGACTTGAGAGCAACAATCTATACATTTCAACCATATATACATCCCTTTATAAAAATAAATTACAAAATTTGAAGACACTAAAACAAATATGATATATTTATATTATCTTATAATTATATAATTATAATATCATTATTATCTTACTATTGAAATAGCCTAACATTTAGGCCAATTTTTTTGTTGATTTGTACAGATGATCTCTGGACAAATAAGTTTGTGTTGACACATTTATAACAAAGAAATAGCAGGCTGAATTTCAACTTCCATCATCAAATGGTTGCAGAATTATGAGAACATTTCTGTTATAGCACCACCTAGTGCTGGAATTTGACAATATTTTGTATGGCACTTCCAAACATAACAGGTTAATTAGTCAATGAGCCATTCCAAAAAATCCATTGTTCTGTTGAAATGTTTTTCATAATTATCTCACAAAAAGATTTACTGAGAACTGAGCAATAGTTTTATAGCAATTTAAGTGTTATGCTAATATAACAATCTACCCATTCAGTAACAAGGTCCTTTGGTAGATGCAGTCTATCATTCCATTTCCGATTCCGAATCCGTATCCGTATCCTCATTACTGCAATCAAGGTCATATTATTACAAGGTCATATTTTTTTTAGAAATCAGTTCTTACATAGAAAAGAGTAGTTGCTGAATCAACTACAGAAAATATGCACAGAGGTGATAACTGAAACATTAAAGCTGACAAACAGGCTGTAAAATCGGATGTGTCACGTTCAAGGGTTAATTAATTAGGCTGCATTAGGGACATTTTTGTCCTTTTCATTTTTATTTCTTTGACCATTTTGGCTGTTTTAATGCCAATGGTATGTAATTTGGCAAAGTGTGACTTTTTGCATAAATTTACAAATTTTGAAAAAAAAAATTTAAAATATGTATAACACACACGGTGTAGAACAAATAGCACCATTCAGTACCATAAGGGACAAAAATGTCCCATTGACACCCATTAAAACGTCGTTTAAAGCCGGGGCCGTCATTAATACATAAATCATGATTTATGTTGAAACATTCTTTCATTTTGAAGCAAAGGCATTATATTTGCATTATATAGTGTATTTTACCAGATGACGTCACTACATGTGTATTAACTATAGGGGGAAATGCACGCTATTTTCCTGGTTTCCACTATAGGGGCACTTGACTGTGCATGAAGGATTTGAATGGTTCAAAGATCTAAAAATTATGTTTCCGAGTATGTGTGGATGTCTGAGAGCGATGTGTGTCTGCGTTGACAAAAATTGTGTGTGTGTGTGTGTACTGTAGGGCCGTAATGCATGGTGTTTAGGCGAGTGACAAAAATCACAATATCCTGAAAGTCATGTTTTACTCTCTCTCTCTGTGTGTGTGTGTGTGTGTGTGTGTGTGAGCACGCGTGCGCGCACGAGAGAGAGAAAGCGCTTCTCACGGCATTGTTTTCTTTCGGTTTGATTCATGCGTAATTTACGCACAGACATGAACCTTTGACACGGCTTCGTTTTTTAGCAGTCTATGTTTCAAAGGTAACTAATAATTTCTCACATAGGACAACGTAGGCACAAGCACAGCCATGCAGTCAGTCCTTAGACATAACAACTTTCATCTTGCGGCAACACAAAGATCTATCTGCGAGGGATCCAAAACAAAGTCTACCTTTACCTAAAAAATAAAAATGCACCAAAAATTTTTTTGCTGCTAATCTTTTACATATTCAAGACTGTGATAATCCAAAGCCAAGGTTTTCAATTTGCATTTACTATATGGAAAATAATTACATTTTTGTGTTTTTTCCTCTTATAAAAATTGAGGGTACCGTCACTAAAACTGGAATTTAAAGGGTTAAAATCCTGAAATTAAATAAATATGTGGTATGTATGATGAGGACTGATGCTGGTTAAAATATTGAACTCAGTCAAAGTGGAAAAAAATAATAATATATAATAGTTTTATGGCAGTGTTTAGAGTGGACATTTTTGTCCCTTAACGCACTCAACGGTGTCAAATATATAATGCAGCCCAAGGGTTAAACACAACGACATAACCACAAAACAATTTAACATTATATGAATGCACTAATTTCCAGCATGCAATTATGCTAATGAAATAAATTACTTGGAAGAATTGATTACTGTTATTATTAAAATATTATTATTTATTTAACATTTGTGTCTTTTCTCGTAATGCTGTTTTATTAAAGCAATAAAACAATTAAGGCTGTAAGTTAGAGTGAAAATGTCTTAGACGAGATCTAAGTGATAATACATGATGACAGGAAATATTTATGATTAATAAAATACCTCAGCTACTGCTATCAGTTTTTTAAAGAAAAAAAAGAAAAGAAAAAAGATTAGCAAGTTTGATAAGAGTGGTTTAAAACTTATGACACTTACGACTCCATATCCGAACAGGGAAATAACAAAAAACCATCTTGGCAATCTTGATCTAAAAAAATAAAAATAAAACATGCATGTTTCAGTGAGTAAAGAACTCAAACATGACAGTTATTTGCTAAGTATAATGTGAGCATCTTTGAATTCCTTGATATGTATTGGTTGTTGAAACAAGAACAACCTATGGCCTTTAATATTGAATGATGTTATGTCAAAAAAATGTGTGTTTGTTTTTTTTCTGATAGAAAAGTGTACTTACTGCTCTGGATCCTGTTTTTAAATATTTCGACATCAGCAACTATGAAGACAGATATACAACATTCACTTACATTATGTGGGAATTCACTGCATCAGTGATATAACAATGTTTTACAACATTTCAGTCAACATTCCCACAGCGATGCGATTCTCCCATTTATATCTTTATAACAGGACATTATACAGTCTCTGTCTCCAATGTTGTGGTGAATTAAGCGGCTAGAAGCACTCCATCTCAAACTGTTCCATTATATAGATTTTATAGATTA
>NW_028295935.1:0-22496 GCF_964197995.2 Scardinius erythrophthalmus
GAGAGAGATGTGTCCCTGTGTCTTCTAATCAGGCCTTTCAACGGCAAGAATGCTCTGTTTTCTTCTTATTGGCTGCCTTAGGTGGGTTCTTTCAGGTTTCAAAGCGAAGGACTTCTTTAAAAGCCAATGTTAGTTAAAGAGACCTTACTATACTGTATGTAAGCAGGAACAGAAAAAAGGAAAACGAGAGAAGAGAGAGAGCGAGGGATTTCTCAGCAGAAAGACGATGATAAATAAACAATTACATGAATAACCTTCTGAAAAGTCACCTGTCCTCCATAAGGAGGCTGTCGACAGCTTGTCAAGGGAAATTAAAGGTTTGTCACCAACATCCATGCACAGAGCCAACCGAATGGAGCTCTTAGAAAATGGGAGTGCTTTTGAGAATATAAAAGGGGTTTTATTCAGGATGTGTATGGATGCAGGCGGTGATTTGCAGTCTCTCAAAGAAGTGCAGAAATACTTCAAGTGCAAACCCCCAAAACCATTATTCTATACCCTAATGTGATTTTAATCAGTGGTGTGTGGTGGACTTCTGAAATTGGGAGGCACGATCCCTTTTCTGTTTGTTTTTTACTGTAAATTCTTGTTCCAGATACATTTTGTGGAAAACATTTTTCTTTAGACTATCCAAGAAAATATAAAACAGAGTATGTTAATAAAACTGTCTCATCAAGCATTTTTTTTAATCTTTTTTAAACTATATGCACATAATTCATTTCAATAAAAAAAAAGTCATTTAAGTTTTTTTTTTTTTTTTTGTAAATATGTTTCTAATATATTAAATTAGTTTTATTATTAGTAATAGTAGTAGTTTTGGTAATAAAAGGCTCACATATTATTTTGTGTTTTTTATACCATTTCAGGTTCATTTTTATTTGGACATTGCTGTAAGCGGTGATGTTATGGAACAGAGTAGAGACAGGTAAGAAACTGGTAAGAAACAGGTTTATTGAAACAAGCAGCGGTGAGCACCAGTGGGTGACGATAATGGGAGAATGTCTTTGAATAATGATGGTGAGACATACTGACAGTCTGTGGTTCTTTTGCAGATGATGAAGGAGGTTGTGGATGCTGTGGCGAGAGATCGCTGGAGTACACACAGTGGAACGGAGAGAGGTAAGTAACTGAGTGATGACAGGAACCAGGAAGATGATGGAGACTTTGGAGACACAGGACGGTAGACGATCACACTAAACATTAATTGTAGAACGGTAAGAGTAACAGGGAAGTGAGTCCTTACTCAAACGAGACCAGCTAATGTGATTGTGTGAGGTGAGTGCTTTTGTGCTGACTGTGCTGATGATCAGATGACATGCAGGTGTGGGTGATTAGTACTCAGGTGACAGCGATCTCTGTGATTGTGTGGTGGTGGAGCTGATCCCTGACAGGTGAGGGGTTTTTTTCTGGTTGAGTGTACTTTATGGTTCTTCTCTTTCCAGCAGTTTGACCCATTAGTGCGGATTTGCATTTGCTGTGAATATATCAGCCAAAAAATTAGCCAATGATTGTGCTAAAAGGATGTACCACCTCCTCTGAAATGACTTTCACCCTGTATTTTGCTGTTGCCCCTCACACTCACAGACGCTTTAGGAATGAAAACTCAATGAGCTCAAGAAAGTGAGATGCTGTCTCCCTCTGAAACTTTATCCATGTCGCTGTTGGACAGTGTTATTTAAGAAAAATGAGTTGTTTACGCACAATTTATAGTCATATTTCATAATATTTATTTTGTTTCACTTTTAGACTGGAGAATATTTTTTTAGGGGACTCTGTGCCTCCATTTCCTTCCTGAAGAAACCATTCTTGGTTTTAATATATAACCATATGAGTTTATCATCATTCGGCACCAGCAGAAATCAATCAGTACCATCCAATATTTCATTTCAAGTTGGAGTTTTAACCATAAAGGTATTACAGAGCGTAAATTAAAGATGATTCCCATTGCATTCACAGTGGGGGGGTTTGCACACGGTTCACACTGAGAAAAGAGGCCGCGTGCGCAGGTTGAGTGGGCAGGTGCTCGGGTTTTGTTTGGGCTCCAGGTGTGCCTGTTTGGATCAGCAGTGCACAGGTCCTCAAGATAAAGTGTAAGCCCCTAGATCACTGAGCCTATAAAAACACGGCGTGTAAGATGAGCTTTTACTGTTACTCTGACTTATTTGGGGTTATTACAGTGGTTGTTTTTATTGCAAATAAACAGCTCTGAGCCAGTCATAGAGTTGCATTTGAGTTGTCTATTGAATTACATGGTTCCTGGAGCATTATTTCCTGTCAAGAAATGCAATTTTTACACACTGTATGATTTAGTTGGTTTCTGCATTGCTGTGTTTTATTTATAAGTATGAGCTAGACCTATTCAGAACTATTGTTATAGGGAAAACAAAACAACTAGTAAACAGCACTAATCAAATTTAAGTGAAAGTGAAACTAACATTGATAAAGAATTAACCTTTGGATATATATATATATATATACAGTATATACACATATATGTAAAAAATAAATAAATAATTAGCACCAAATCAGCATATTAGAATGATGTCTGAAGACTAGTGTAGTGGCTGTTGAAAATTCAGCATGGTCATCACAGAAATAAATTACTTTTTAAAATATATTAAAACAGAAAACAGTTTTTTTAAATGTAATGATATTTCACAAAATGACTCTTGTTACTGATTCGATTAAATATGTAAATGCAGCCTATATATATATATATATATATATATATATATATATATATATAGATATAGAAATAGATATATAGATATAGACATATATATATTTTATATATATAGATATATATATATATTATATATATATATATAAGATATTTCTTTCAGAAACATTAAAATATCTTACTGACCCCAAACTTGGTAATGTGTGTATGTCGTCATCATACAACTTAGAATCTAAATTCTTTATTTTAATAACCCAGAATGAAAGAATTTACAAATGTGCCATTATTACTTGTACTTGTAATACAAGTTTAGTTTTTTGAAACACTCATGACACATTTTACCATCTTATCTCCCGTGTGCCAAATCTAAATACAGAATGGCACACTTTATTCTTGAACATGACCATTTATATTTGAAATTGACTCTAAATGAAAACAGGCAGAACTTCGGATACCCCAATCTTTTTTGCGGAGAGAACCCTTTTCTTCGAATTTCACACTGTGTATTGTGCTTGGATAAAAATGGAGAGAGGGAAAGAAAAAAAATCAATAGCGAAGACATTGCTGGAGGCTTACATATTACATTTTGCATAAAAGTCAGACTTAATTTGGCTTTGATCATCATTCCCAAAGATGACTCACTGGAGCCACTATCATTAGCCAATCCTAGGGAAAACCAGACGCTGACAAAGACCAAAGACTTTGAATCACACTGTCTCCTTTCGGCTCTGTGTTTTTGGATACGGATTTCTGCACGGTGACTGTGAGGATACCTCGATGCTTATTGAAGTGGACACTTCAAGACCTCCCAGAACCATAGCAGAACTAAATGTATGGGATATTTGTAAAGGCCTTATCTTATATAGAGAGAGAATTATGCATTTAAATGTTATCAGGCGAGATTGTTCTTTTATGCTTAATTCATTACGATTAAAACAGGAACTGTTCGCTTTATATCTTGTGATAAAAATGAAAAGTTCAATCTGCATTCATCAGCCTTTGAGCAATACAATATCCATTTCAACAAGAAGCTGAAGTAGATTTCTTTTCGCATTTGTGGAAAGATAACTCCAAAAACTTCAGCGCATAAAGAACTCACCCTTGATTTTTATCGCTCTTGTTATAACAACAGTTTTTGTGCAGTTGATCAGAGCGAGATCAAGAGACTTTGGTTGTAAAAGTCTTTTAAATCATTTTCAAGATTACATTGCTTAGTTTCAGTCCCTACTTAAAAATCACATTAGCAGGGGGGAAAAAAGAGATGTGAATATTATTAATAGATAGAGGAGCGTCACGGAGAGAAAAAGGAAAGAATTTGTCTTCACTTCCACACACAATGCCATTGTTCTTGGGACATTCAGAAGTCACTTTATTATTAATGATGCTGAGATTTGATAGTTCTTTTTTTTTTTTTTCACACAGTCCTGTGATGTCCCTTGGATGTGAACACTACAGAATTACCCACAAACCTTTACAAATGTTTCACAGACTTGTATAATTGCTGTGTGATTTTAAAACATTGCCGTACGTGGTTATAGGAACGCTCTGCTGTGAAATATGCCTGTGAGCTCTGTTACCAAACACCCATACACTGCTAATAACACAAGGTGACCATTGAAAGAGATGTGTTCACAGAGGCCTGAGGCGAACGCTCCTCCTCCTCCTCGCTCAACCTCAGAAAACGAGACGTCAGTGTCAAAACTGACAAGAAATGTGCTTATTTAGAGAGCTTTCCTGGATGTCTGTGGGGAGGAAAACTCTGGAATGGGGTGCTTCAACTTAATAGTCTAGACTGGGTGCATTATACAAAGACTGGTTTGGGGCTGGGGTGTAACTTTATAGGAAAACATGTGAAGCGGTCTTGAACATCCCATCCAGACTTGGCTTCAATGTCCACACATGAAAGCAGCGTAAGATGCCATCATGTTGGGAGGGTTTGTTATTATTAAAACCAGACCTCTGCACTGTTTTTTCTGGAGATCAAATCAAACATGTGGATGCAATGGCACATAATCTAAGTGAACAGAAATACTGTTGTTTCACCTGGCAATGTGTTGCTTGTAGACACTTTCATAAACTATTATTTATGACTGGAATATTTTTCCTAAAATTGATTTAATTTGCAAATTACCTATATACATTATATGCTCATATATTTGTATGTTATATTATGTAGAAATAAATAGCATATATTAAGTCAAACATGATAAAAAATAGTGTGTGTGTACTGCATATTATATAGATACATGGTGCATATTGAAAATCAGAAATTTGAATTTCAGATTTTTTAAATTGTAAAGCAAAAAAAGTTACTACGTCCAATAAATATTTAAGAAAATGCGATTTTTAAGATTTGTTGCTTTTCTATAGGCCACTTATCAAATGTAAGTAAATTTATGATGTTGACCATTTTGCACAAAAGTTCAAAAACAGTCTTTTAACATTGTCAGATCATGTGAAAATGTAAAATATTAGCATTTTCACTAGTGCATATTCAGATCTCATTGAATAAGGCTGGTTACTGAGTTTCAATGTGAAATTGCTGCTCCATAAAGATGAAATTTATTAACATCTTTCATCAAAGTGCTTCTTATTGCAGTCAACCACAATGACCGAGAATTGTTCATATAGACATGACGAAGAAGAATAACATTTGAACTACAATAGGCCCTGAATCTTACTCAGTGAGTTACATTAATTCACAAAAATGCTACATTACACATGGTGCCAGACAAGACAAGAAAAGAACATTCAAGCTTCATCAAGAGCTTCATCAAAAAGCTAATGTGAGAAAATGAATGATCTCCCCCAAGTTATTTTTTCCTCTTTATTAACAGTCTCTAGCATTCAACTCAAGGTCACAGATGTGCTGGTATCTAGTCATTTCTAACTATGACAGAGTAAGGACCTCTCACGTTTTAATTGTACTTTAATTTACTTGGCTTGTTTAATTACTTGTAGATTTGCATAGCAACTCCATTACTAGTTTCAGGTGTGAAGTGGCACTCAAAGTTCCAAAGAAGCCTCATGTTTGAAACATTGCTGTCGTCGGATGCGGATCGTGAATGTTCACTCATAAGTTTTTGTGTAATGTAGTGTCCTTAACAGCGCTCTTCTCAGCCGGGTCAAAACTGTAAATCCGATTTGACAAATGGCTTTGGATGCAGGGCTCAACCATCACGAGAAGCACACTCTGGCTGAGTGGAAGCAAGGAAATTAAAGTGATACTATATCTTTAATAGCACTAAAGTCCTTTTTTCTTGTGTTTAGTGCATTGTTGTCACATGAGCACCCAAATTCATCCTTTCAGTATGTGTGACTGGGAATTTAGGTGGTATTGGTGCAGAGTACACTGTAAAAATTAAAGGTGCCTGGAGGAACCTTTTGGGGTTCTTCACTTTGCCACACCGGCGGAACCGTCTGTAGATCCTCTAGGCACCCTTTAAAAAGGGCCGGTTCTCTGAGGAACCACACAAGTTTCCTGAGGAACTCTTATATTAGGCACTGTGTGGAACCACTTTGGGTGCCTCCAGGAACCAAATTTCATTTTTTTTAAATATTTAATTTCATGTTGTTACTATGGTTACCTTTGACTTCTATTATAATAAACAAATTGAACCAAATACAAAATAAGAATTGTTTATTACATATTTGATATTCATTTTTATACATACACTTCCATGCACATGGGGAAAAAAGCTAACTTAATATCAATGAATACACAAAAAAATAGTATAATACATAAGCAACATGAATAATCAACCATGTATATACAATAGATAAACAAGAAAAGACATCTCAACAAAATGCATGGAAACACATATGTTCCACGAAATAAATCAATGTAATTACATTTGAACTAATTAAAAATGTCCATCTTTACTTAACTTTAAACATTTGTGTTTCAGTCCGATGGTGAGTCTGACATCACTGTTTCCAAGTCCAAAAGCTCTATCAGATGCCAAAAACAAACAAGTGCTAATATACACTCATTGTGCTGTAACCTTTATCTCTATACAGAAATCTCAGATGGTTAGATATTCAGCTATTTTGAATCATAAAATGTTGAAGTCTGGGATGCTGTTAGACTGGAGACTGTAATGTATACTATGGCTTTTGAAAAGCTTAAATGTGTGACTTGAATCAACAGTGTTCATAAATGGTTGTTGAGTATTCTCATGAAACAAGATAGAGGAAGTAGCAGTAGAGGCTTCGACCCGGAAACAGTATTAAGGTGCAGTAAAATTATCTGTTGTTCTGTGAATGTTCACTGGTGAATTCCAGTCATTTCAATAAGAATCCACACGATCAGCAATTTCGTTTGTGGTCAAAAATGTCACTATGGGACCAAGTTGGTGTGAGGTACTTAAAGAGTTAGAAAAGTGAAAAGGTACAGCATCGTTTTCCGTTTGTTTTTCCTCTTCTCTGGTGGATGGTCCAGGCACTTCAGTGATTTTCAGGTCTACAGGAGGATTTTTATTCTTGTTCAAACTTGTATTTCAGCTTACCGAGATCCCTACAAAGTACAAAATTTACAGTTAGTAATGTTATTAAAGTGATAGTTGTGAAATTTAAATAATTTCCTCAGACTTGTGACGTTCCAAACCTGTTTGACTTTCTGTCTGTGGAACCCAAAAGCAGATCTCAGGCATAATGCAACCCCAGTCACCATTCAATTTCACTGCATGAAACACAAGCAGAAAACAAATGTGTAAATCATTCATGAAACCATTCTTATGTACACTTGTCTAGTTCAATTCAATGCAACAATTTATGTAAAAATGGCTAAGCTCCAAAAATGTCCCAGAAAAGATTGGGTTGTGTTGTAAGTCTTCTGAGGCCATATAATAGCTTTTTCCTTTTTTTTTTTTTTTTGTCGAAAAAGACTAAACTTGAAGTTATAATTCAGAGTTAAAAATGTCTTATATTCAAATGCAAATGATAAAGATATCAGAAAAAAATGCATAGCATTATTTGTGAACCAAACCTGTGATATTATTTTTCTGAGTAACATGAATGAGATTTGAGATCATGAGAAAATATTTTCAGAGAATAACTGATTAAAAACACAAGTAGCTGCTACACAGTCAAACAATACAATTGCACACAGAGAAAGTTCATAGTAATAAAGTACAGCATGTGGTGCAGGTAACTTACTGTAATTCAATGTTGCCACTGAAATGTTCAGATTATTTTAGAAATGTAATGGTTGTTCTGGGGAAACAAAAGAACAAAGCTGATTATTCACAACATAATATTTATTGACCAGTAAATGGCTTTAAAATGGTATTTGAGAGAATGAGGGCACCTGTAGTAAGTAAAGTTAGGCTAAACAAAAAAAGACCAAACTATAACCTGTTTTTGTTATTCATAACAAACGCAAGAATCGGAGAATTTTCTAAATTAGTTAGGCTATATCAGCAATTTGAAGACAGTTGTACAAAATATGTTAAATTGAATGACTAAATCTATCTAAGACAATAAGTCAATCATTTCCATTTGTTCATTAGATCAACGAAGTTAGCATCCGCGCGGGGCTAAAACCTTCATACCAGATACTGTGCAATAAACGAGTAAAAACGTAGTAATGTATAATAAATTTAGTTTATATATGTGTGTGTGTTTAAATATATAGTGAGTAAACTCTGTATTTATATTTATTTGGCGAGTTTACAAACCTGGTAATGGAGAGCAGAACAAACGGCGGAAGCTTTGATGAGAGGAGCCGTTAGTTTCCTGATGACGATCAGCTGAGCTTTGTTGCGCGCGAGCAGCGCGAGGATCACTGAAGCGACGACAGCAGAGGAATAGCAGCAGTTTCGTGACAGAATAAAACTTTTCTCCTCCTGCTTCTTCTTCTTCATATAATATTATTATTATTTAGTGTTGTTGTTTAAGGTTTAAATTACTTAATAAAATAGGCCTATACTAAATATATGTAAGCTACCCATGTGAAAAAGACTAGGTTACTGTTAAATGTATTAAAAATGCATTAAATATTTGTATTGTAGGTCTACTAAAAACACACTCAAGTACATTTTTAATACATTTAATAGTACATCTTTTTCACCTGGGTATGTATACTGAATCAAACTTGCCTATAATAATAATAATAAAAATGCATTAAAGTATATTTGTATTGTAGGTCTACTAAAAACACACTCAAGTACATTTTTAATACATTTAATAGTACGTCTTTTTCACCTGGGTATGTATACTGAATCAAACTGAATCAAATAATAATAGGATAATAATAATAATAATAGAATAATAATCTAATTCGGGCCTCACTGAACCATTGGGTTCCTCCAGATGCTGGCTTTAACATAAGAGATCTTCCAGGAACCACTTAAATGTTAAAAGATCTTCCAATAACCCTTTTATCGCATTTAAGTTCCTCTATTTTCCCCCAAAGCACTTCGAGGTCTCATGGTAATGAAAAGGTGACTCCAGAACCTCTGAACTAAATACAAAGTGCTTAAAGGATCCCATAAGTTCCAGCAAGAACCTCAAAGATTGTCAATGCTCCTCCAGTAACCCTACTATAGGAGAAAGAGCTTTGAGGCACCAAAATTACATTTTGAAGTTCCTTGAGTATCCGACAGGGTATTTGAGGCTCCTTTAGTTTTTACAGTGTAGGGAGTGTGTGATTATCCGAGGTTCGCTACAGCACAGGCTTAAGAAAGAGTCTTCTCACACTGCGCACCTCAGGGAATTGTTAAATGATTGGCCCAGCACTTAATTCAATCACTTAGCTCTTTCTTTCTTTCGCTCCTTTCTCTCGCTCTCTTTCATTCCCTCTCCTCTCCTCATTGATCATGGTCATGGAAAAGTGATATTTTGCATATCTGGTTAAGTGCTCTTAACAACCTCGACTCGTGCTACGTTAAAAATTAATAAATAATAAAAAGGGGTGGGGGTGATCTTGTCAGGGAAGTAATTTGCTTCTCTTGAACCAATGATGGCTTGCACTTTATGTAAATTGGTGTCTAGGGACAACAAAATCCCTCTTAATACACATGCAGACTTCATAACAAAACGCAACGACGAGGAAGGACGAATGGTGGAAGGGAAGGTGGAGAGATGATAAATAGCGAGTCATGTTTTCTGTGTGAACATCCCAGTTCAGTGCGCACTTTGACTGACAGTATCAAAAGATATTAGAGAAGATGTGTAATTTATAGTTATTAAACCAACGTTGTAAAAATTTAAAAAAGATCGTAAATGAAATTGGCCCTTCACTGTTATGGGGTTTGGTGAGAGAGATAAATTGTTAGTGTTTAGTAGTGTGGTAGTCAGGGATTACATGTTGCTGACAGGCAGCAGCTGAGGAGAGCTGTGTTCATGTCAGACGCAGCTCTGAGAAGATGAGTAAGACAAGATGTCTGCTTGTGCCACCACATGGCAATAGCACTCTGTCCATGGGTTATCTAGATCAGGCTTTTGCAGCATTCGGAATTGAGTTAAGAACGCCATTTTTTTCCATAATTTCAATTGAATGCCTCATAAATTCCAATTTATCATCAAATTTGAATTTAAGGAAAGGAAGTAAAATATAACTTTAATTTAAATTCTCAGTCAGAGTTATTGCTTTTTTTCATATTTCATAATTAATTTCATGATTTGATTATGAATTTGATGCACATAATTTGATTCACATCACATTTGGCTGAGAAATTACCCCCAAAAGATCATTTTAAATCATTATTGTGTTAAATGAGAAAAGCATCAAATAGACATTACAAAAAGTAGTTTTAGAAAGAAATGTTTCATTTATTTCAACATAGAATTTATTACTCAAACGTTTAGGCTACAATGGCCATTTTTTTCAGAAGCTGCATCTGAATTGGTATTTAGATACTGTAAATGTGTAGACCAAAACAGTTTGGTTACAAATATTCTTCCGCAAAAGAAATAAAATCATATAGGTTTGAATATACATGAGGGTGAGTATATGATTTTTTTCTTTCTTTTCTTTTTTTTTTTTCAAGAAATGATACTGTGTTCGAAAATGCCCCCTATACCCTTAAATAGGGCACTATTTGAGGGTACAGCCATGGTGTCCGAAACCATAGTGGACTTTATCGAGTGCACACATTCAATCCCACAATGCACCACAATAACGAGTCTACAACCGATGTATGCTCAATGGCTAGAGAATACCCAAAATGCACTGTGAACATCTGACCAGAAGAAGCTGCCCAGAGCTGAATCATCCATCCATTTTACAAATTGCAGGTTCAATGTGGATACAGCGTAATATCATACAGGCATAAATACATCTTTAACTGATTATTAAATTGTTTAATTAAGGTTTATACATAGTTAACTAATGTAGGGAATAATTGATGAGGTTATATGGGACTATTTTAGACATAGCCATTGAGTCAATCATTCATTCGATTCGTTCGAACAGCTGATTCATTCAGGGATGAAGCAAATGGCTCTCTTTAAAAGTGGGCCAGTGAATCATTGCTTCACCAGATTGATTTACTCAAAACGCAGATTCATTCAGAAATCACACCGATGTGTGTTGCTCAGAAATGCACAACAGTTCTGCTCTGGCTTTATGTAATGTTTCGTTGGCAAAATTGAGCAAAAACAGGCAATATTGTGTCTTAAATAATGCTTGTAATTAATCTAAAAAACTGTATATTTTTTGCCTTGCATCATGTTCGTCACCAATCAACTGTATGAAATGTAAGATGACCTACAAAGGTGTTAAATGCATTAAATGATTTAATGCATTATTTTCCATAACTAATTAATTGAATAAATCAACAACAGAAATAATTGAATAATTCCAACATAATTATTTATTTTATAAAAAAGTATACACATTTAATTAATGATTTCATTTATAAATAATGTATTTGTAATTATTTAATGTGAACATTAATATTTACTTTTATCTCACAATGTGGTGGAATTGTTGTGGCACTGTATAACAAAACATTTGGATGTTTTGACAGTATTCAAAGTTTAGTTGAGAAATAAATATACAGATGAGAGTATAAATACTCACAAATTAGTCCAAATTAATTATGTAATGTTGTCACAGTGTAATATATATATATATATATTTTTTTTTTACTGTAATTCAGTTCATTCTTCTTCCCGTCATTCCAACTCAACATCCCATGGAATGGGCAATTCGAAAATTTAAATTCCAATTTATTAATTTATAGAAAGCTGATTCATAAATTCTAAATCTAAATGTGTAATAGTGGACGCTTCCATTACCAACAACTTCTGCCATGCTCTTCATCAGAGCGTGGATCACAGGTTTATGAAGAACCCAGCAATGTCATCATTATGGAGGAAGGTGAAGGAAGCCACAGTGTTTTATTGTTGTAATCCCGTGCGTTATTCGGGCAAACCTTTTTTTCTGTAAAGCACGCATGAGTCCCCTGTGTGAGTCTGCATTCGTCTTTCATGTGGCACCATCGACTTCCTCCATACACAACTCCTTTTGTATTGTTTTATTATTTATGCATGGGGCCACTGCTTTAAGATTGGGGGAATAATTCGTATTCAATCTCTGCCACATCTTAAGCAGCCGTTCAGTTCAAACAGTTTTCACCACAGATAATTTTTTATTTTTTTTTTACACGGCAAAAGAAAGGAAGAAAAGAACGTGGTGCAGAATATGTGCATCCTGAAACAGATGGAGATGAAAAGAGCGAACACGAAACAAATAGAAGAAATGCAAAGAGAAAAAAAAAAAAAAAAAAAACACAGTTGAGCCAATGAAAAAATCTTTAGATTTCTGAATCTCTAAGCCTATTAAATATATATTTAACTTTTGGTGTCTAAAAGAGGAGGGATCTGGAGAGTTCTTGCAGATGATGATAATGATGATGAGGTGTGTGTGTGTGTGTGTGTGTGTGTGTGTGTGTGTGTGTGTGTGTGTGTGTGTGTGTGTGTGTGTGTGTGTGTGTGTGTGTGTGTGTGTGTGTGTGTGTGTGTGTGTGTGTGTGTGTGTGTGTGTGTGTGTGTGTGTGTGTGTGTGTGTGTGTGTGTGTGTGTGTGTGTGTGTGTGAGTGAGTGAGTGAGTGAGTGAGTGAGTGAGTGAGTGAGTGAGTGAGTGAGTGAGTGAGTGAGTGAGTGAGTGAGTGAGTGAGTGAGTGAGTGAGTGTGTGTGTGTGTGTGTGTGTGTGTGTGTGTGTGTGTGTGTGTGTGTGTGTGTGTAAAACAGCCATGACATGTGGATTTCCTCCCTGTTATGCTCATGTTCAAACACACTTAGAGTAGAGGAGTGTCTATTTTTGTCTCTCTTTTATGGTGTTCTGGATACCACCTATGCTTATGCATGTCACTTGAGAATACAGCTCAGTATATTACTGCACAACAAAGCACACTCAGCGTATTGTAACCATAGCAGGTGCACTTGTGAATATTACTGTCTTGTTAATTCCTGTGTTCCTGTATGGCAGAGTTGGAGAGAGTGGTAGATGGTCTTAGCTCAAAAGAGTACTTTTCTTTTTCTTTTAGAGCGTCTCTTTTTGTAAACAGGGAAGGACAAATTCACACAACATTTTTATTTTAGTGCACAAAACTGCATCTTATTCACTAATAACCCACAATCCAGTGTAACCAGATGCTAATAGTGCTGTGTCATGACTATTTACATTTTTAAATGAAGAGCAAACATGCCTTTTTTTCAAAATCACTAAGTAAATTATGCTCATGTTTAACTATGTATATGATCTTATATATTATATAAATTAGGCTAATTATATTTCAAATATAAAATTTAAATGAGACAGTTGTGTACAATTTCTAGTGATTATAGCAATTCATCAAATGATAGAGAAGAGTGTTAAAACCAAAACTGTTACATTTGTTACAAAACAATTATATTTCACATAATTTGAGTTTTTTTACTTTCTACCCATCAAAAAGAAGAAAAAAAAGAAAAGCAGAATGTTAAAGGTTGTATCAGCAATTTCAGGCCCAAACATAAATGATCACATTCATCTAATCTTTCCTAACGATCCGCTAGCTGCCCGCCCCATAAGCATGCCGTCAAAAAAACGCGATCCAATCACCAAACCAATCACCAATCACCGACAGGTGGAGGGTGTTGTGAGGTTTTGCGCTCGTGCACGGCTGCACGCGAAGTCGGAGAACACGAGCACAAAACCTCACAACACCCACCCCCTGTCGGTGATTGGTTGGGACACTATTTATTTTGGTTTTGAGTGGTTGGTGAAACCAATTGTTTTTGTGTGCAGATCTCAGAGCCTAGGCTGCCTACAGAGACGCGTTTTTTTGACGACCTGCTTATGGGGCGGGCAGCTAGCGGATCGTTAGGAAAGATTAGATGAATGTGATCATTTATGTTTGGGCCTTTTTTGGGCCTGAAATCGCTGATACAACCTTTAAAGTCAACATGAATCAGAAGTTGCAATAGTCTTTTCTTCCCTATTGTGGCGTATATCTGAGTGAAACGGTTTCTGGAAGAAAAATGTAGGGCGTGATTTGATTTTGTCTGGAATTGATTGGATCGTATTAAGCAGATCTGGGGTGCATTTCCCAAAAGCATCATTAGCCAACTATGTTCACAAGTTCTGTCGTTATCAGCATAGTTCAACGAGTCTGTGTTTCCCAAAACCATCGTTCTAACGAACATTCGCAAACAGCATCGCAGAGATGTGTAGTTGGAACGACAGCCTTTGACCTGTGGTTAGAAGCATAGTTTCTAGTTTGCATGACATGTGGACTTAATAAATCCTTATCTTGAGCAAAATAAGCAAGCTGACATTCAGTACAACTTGTGTCTTTTATTTAGAATACATACAGTACAAATGTCATTTACGTCTTTTAGTTTGTCAAGAGATTCAAAGCACCGTTTTTGAAGAGTGCGCATGTGCGAACGTGCTCTACTATGTAAGAACGAGTCTATGATTGAATCTGGAAATAAAGCAAAATAACTGAGAATGAGAATAAAATAAATGAGAAATAGTCCTCAGATATCATGTCTGTAATTTATAGCAAAACATCTAGCGTTAATTCGATCTCAAACAGATTTATTAAAAGAAGTTATTACTCCACCACGTGCGTGACGTCATAAACCAACGTGGTTGAACGACCACTTTGCAACAGTACAGTTTCGGGAAACAGTCGTGACTAGCTAGTTGATTTCTTCGACGATGCATCGCACTATGGTAGTTAAGCAGCGAGTTACGACGTTGTTCGGGAAATGCACCCCGAATGTCAGTTTGCTGTCAGTTTTGGAGGATGTATAGTCCCACCCTTTGCCAAGACACACTTCATGAAGAGAACAGACACCAGTTCAAGGGGGAGGGGAGGTTAACATTTTTGATTAAATATGATTTAATATAATTACCACTGCAACATTCTGTAAAAAATAATAATAAGAAGAACTGTTGATCATGATTTCATGCTGACTTTAAGGAGCACAACTGTTTTCAACATTGATAATAATAAGAAACACTGACACAATGACTCTGAACTATACATATGCATCTTACAGTTCTAGTGAACCCCAAATCTGCTGTAGTTTTCTTTTGTGCTGTTATCTGTTTTACAAAATTATTTAACTGAATCAGTTGCTAAAACAACTGGAATGTCTTATATACACAAAAGTAGTGAGTTCACTGTTGTCTGATTAATCTGTCATATTGAAAGTTTGCAACGTTAGTGTGTAAAATTGATTTGTTTCTGATCGTCTTAAATCTTAGATTTCTATATTTATTTATTTTAACATTCATTGCACATTGAAGGTGGCAATGAGAATGGTGAAGCTCATGTTGTGTTATGCTCACGGTATGCTCACATTGTGTTTCTGTCCTTAAGGAAGACAGGAAGCAAAAAGAGGCAAAGTAAAATAGGAGCTGTCAGGGGAAAGGCAGGGGTTGATTTGTGCTGAAAAATAAAACAAAAGAGTTCAGTAATGGCCGAGCTCAGAGCAGCTGATTATCCGCTGTCTTGTCAAGATAATACCATAGATCAGAGGTATTTCTTTATTCAAATGATATGCCTGCATCTGCACTCAATTGGAGGCCATCAGCTCTCAGTGAGCAGGCTGACGACATTGAACACCCCTCCCCTGGGTCACACGAGCTGCCTTTCGCCTCTCTGTGAGTGTGGAGAAAAGCTCGAGTAAAATTGATATCACAGCGATGCCCTGTCCGTGTCCTCTGTGTCAGTCCGGAGCACTTCTGCGCCCTGAGCTGACGGAGTGCCCGGACCTGAGAGCGCTACATTGAGACTTCAGCTACCTCACTCAATCATGGTCACACGGTTTCCCACAGCCTGAGTGTGCGAGAGCTGGATCAAATGCTAGCAATTAAAACAGAAACATATGGTATAGTGTACTAATCATGCTTCGTGTCTGAGTATGTGTATGAGTGTATATAGTGTAAATGAGAAGGGCTTGTTTAGACCTATTGTTCTATCTTCATAGCCATATGTTGGGTATAACTTTATTTACAGGGCTATCAGAAGAATATGAATGTGTGTAACATTTACAATTTATATAAAAATGAATTGTACATTTAGCTTGTACATTTAACAATAAAACACTATCTTTTTTATTTATTTATTTATTTATTTATGTTTATGTTTTTGCAAGAACAAATGCAATTATTTGTACAGAAAAAAAGAAAAGAAAAAAAACTCAGCTTTTTTTTTTTTTTTTTTTTTGACAATATACCGGATGCTGGACTTTTAAAGAATAATGCCTGGCTTTTAAGCCTGACTTTAACTATATGGTACAGTCCTGAATTATCAGTAGGTTACGTCACTTAGCACTGCTAAGTGTCACATATCTGTTAGTGGGCTGAACTGATCGCCTACCTCTTGTCCTTTACAAATGTACAGTAAATGAAAATAAGGAGTTCAAAATGCCTGACTATTCCCAGCACTTTTGAGTTCAGCCCTGATTCTATGTGATGTAGCATGGAAACACTTTGGTAGACTTTAGATTGGTCTTTCCTCAGGCATCTTGTCCAGGAGGAGTTAACCTTTAGAGATGCTCAAATGAAGAGAGTGCTTTTATTCGGCATGAGCCACGTCTCCTCAGGGATTTCAAACCATTTACTTAGATGAGTCCAGTAATGCCTTGCAAATATAATTTAATTCAAAGTTAACTCTGCTGCATTACTTTTTAATAAAGAAATTATCATTTATAGTCGCCTCTACACATTAAATCTGATTCTGCTGTTTAGCAGTTTGTTGCGAAATGTTTTAATGGAGGACTATCCATTCATCCATCCATCCATCCATCCATCCATCCATCCATCCATCCCCTCCTCCCAGGCAAATACTAATTGTTCCTAGAGTTTTTGAGGACTCCTCATTTATCTGTGTTATGATTTACTCCTTTTTTTTTCTTATAGCATTGCGGTCTTTATATTTACTTTTTATGTTTATTTTATTTTAGTGTGGTATTGTACAGCACAGTGGTCAACTATCTTTTTATTTGATTTGATCTTTCCATCCATCCATCGTCTGTCTCTTAATCAGATATTAAGTAAACATTTCTGGTTAGTCTAGGTTTACTTTATTTGTTTAAGTACTTTTGTTCATTATAACGCAGATTGTGAAGAAATATGCATGCGTTGTGAGTATAAACTGGTCAGTGAGCTGATGGCGGTGGTAACCTCCTCTGCTCCACAGCAAGCCTCCAGCACAGAGCCCAACTGTGCTACATGCAAATACAGGTTTGGGTTCAGCTTTTTTATTTGCATGATCATATGCAAATGTACTAATTAGCACATTGTCTGGTTTGACTTAATAGTCAGCATTTCTGACAGTGTTTAACGAGGGTGTTTATTCTGTTCAGGGTTTGGATCCTGGCAGGAAGACAGCGGTACCAATTTACCCTGAACTGTCAATAGGCACCACTGACTCTTTCCACCGTTAGAGAATTATTCTAACATCTCTCTCTCTCTCTCTCTCTCTCTCTCTCTCTCTCTCTCTCTCTCTCTCTCTCTCTCTCTCTCTCTCTCTCTCTCTCTCTCTCTCTCCACTTTTGTTTGCATATGAGTATAGCATCAAAAAACATGCTCTTCAGTTAAATGATAATTTAATTACAGTATTCATTTTTTTTTTTGATAATTTTGTAGTAAAACTATATTCAGACAACCAAGTGTTTAAACAGACGTATTTAAACTTAAATTAAACAAACACACAGCACTCAAATTAACACAAAAGAAGTAAGCACACTTTACAAGGACAAAGGATCAAAATGATAATATTCCAAGGCTCATTTCTGGGATATCAGAGGTGATTGGTTGATTAGACTTTTCACCCCACTGAGGATCTGTTTTAATAGCTTCACTATGCTGTCATCGACTAAGATGGGTAAAACTCAACCAATTAGAATTGTAATAAGGCTAATTAACAATACCCCCCAAAAAAGAGGAAAAAAATTAGAGAGAAAAGAAAAGAAAGGAGTAGGGGGGTTAAAGAAAAGGGGGGTAATGACAATCTTGATAATTAACATTTTCTCTTATTCAGAGGCCCTCGCCATCTCATAATTTATGCATGTCTTTGAGGCATCACAACACGTCTCCTCAACAACGCCCCCCTTCAGAACTCATGGAAGCTGGAGGCAGATTATTCTTCTTTTTTTCTGAATATCTATGCTAATTTCTTAAAAATCAATGCACACTGAACTGCTTCAGGTTTCCATTTTTGTACATCGCCATGTCACAAAATAATGTACCAGTCAAGCATATGCAAATATACACGTTTGTTTTAAAGAGAATACAAGCTTTTCAGGCTGAGTCACCGTCAGGAGTGGGTGCAGGTATCACTGCCATAGCGTTTAAGCATCAATTCATCAATAATTTGCAGAAACTGTTTTAGAGTGAGGCCGGTCTCCCCGTGCGGAGACTGCTCTGCTCATCGCCTCGGGTCATTCCAGAAATTTCACTTAAGGAGCCCTGCATTCAGACCCAACACCATATGGCTGGCAACCCACAGTCAAAGCTCCCTCTCTCTCGCTCTCTCCCCACCTCTATTTCTCTTTTCTTCTTTTCACTTGCTGTAGTATATCTGTGTAAAGTGTGTAGCTGTTTTTTTCCGTTTTTTTTCTTTTTTGTTTTTTTTTCTTTCCCAAACCTGACATCCCATTGCTCTCAGCCAGGGCCTGTCACAGTTTGAGAGACGGCAACGAAAGCAAAACCGAACAAAAAGGACAGCAGGTAGCAAAACATCCCCTACAAGCAAAGCTGAAGCCACCAGGTCGCTTTGCTGGCGTTGCTGCCATATGGTAACCTCAGGCAAAGCAGGCTTTCTGTTTACCTGCTCTATGCAGGGTCATGTCAGCTTAATTTCTGCTTAACCGCGACATGCTTCTGGTGCCAACCTGTCCACATCATTCCCCCGCAACAGTCTCACCCCCTCTCGAGCAAAGGATTGTGGATGAATCATGGTACATGCATGGAATAGTTTCTAACATGTTTTCTTTTTTCTATTTTTTTTTATTAGCTGATAAGCCTACAAAGAAGTAACTATACTGTTAAATACCATTTTTAGAGTGTGTTAAAATCAGAAATGCATGTGGTTGAGATGGTGCACCTAATCCGCATTCTGTCTTTTGCCCAGAATTTGAACTTAAAGGGATAGTTCGCTCAAGAATTAAAATTGTCATCATTTATTTACCTACATGTTGTTCAAACCCTGTTTGATTTTATTTCATCTGTGGAACATCAAAGATATTTTGAAGAAAAACCAACTCTCTTGAAAGCTGTTTTGTTTTGTTTTGTTTTGTTTTTTTGTTTTGTTTTGTTTTGTTTTGTTTTGTTTGTTTTTTGTTTTGTTTGAAAAGTCAGTGGGGTCTGATTTTGTTTTCAAAATATCTTCTATTGAGTTCCACAGAAGAAAGAAAATCAGATGACATGAAAAGTGAGTAAGAGTTTTCATTTTTTGGGTGAACTGTGCTTCCAGTATGACAGTATTGAACTGTGTCCCGAGTGCTATTTTTATGTACGTGGGCAAGGCCTGATCTTAATTATGTCCAGTCTAGCTTAAAGGGTCACTGTGAATGCTGTCAAAGTGTTTGTGTCTGTGCATATGCCTGTTTGGACATATCTGCCAAATGTCACATCAGTGAAGCCTTTGGAGGGTGAAAAGCCTCCTTATTGGGTCACAGACAATCACAAGTGACCTTTCTTCCCACTCTGATGCCCATGGCTCAACATAACAACATCAGCTCCCATCAGTCAACAGTCCTATGGTGTGAAAAATTCAATGGCATCTGACATGGCATCGTCTCATCATTAGACTGGTTAAGGCTGCAGTTAGATACCCTCAAGATGGCAGGAAGCTGTGCCACTGTGCACATTTTGTCCTGAGATGTTGCACTGCACGAATGGTGTAAAGTTTGCATCAACTAGTTCATTAGTTCTGCCACTAGTTGACATTTTGGGTCGGTGTCAAGTAGTTGTAAATCATGTGATTTCAGTTACGCTTCTATAGGCCTATATGTTGACAGCAGGAGTAAATTTAACATTAGTTTGGTATAGTAGCACACACACACTACCGTTCAAAAGCTTGAGGTTGGTCAGATGTTTTTTTTTTTTTTTTTTTTTTTTTTTAAGTCTCTTATGCTTGCCAACTCTGCATTTATTTGATCAAATAAACAATAAAAGAGTAATATATAAAAAAATATATATATATATACAATTTTACAATTAACAACTGTTTCCTATTTTCATATACTTTAAAAATGTAATTAATTCCAGTGATGGCAAAGCTGAAATTTAGCAGTCTTTACTCCAGTCCTAAGTGTCACATGATCATTCAGAAATCAATCTAATGCTGATTTAGTGCTTAAGAAACACTTCTTATTATCAATGTTGCAAACACTTGTGCTGCTTAATATTTTTGTGGCGACTGTGATACTTTTATTATTATTATTAGGAGATATTACTTTTAAAATTGAGTATTTAGAATGTTTCTGTGTCTTTTGTGGAAGCTTTTTCTGCTAATTGCGCAGATACATTTTTCAATAATAAATAGTTACATTGTGAGATATGAAGTTGCACTTTTGACCGTAAATTGATATTAATTGGATCAATTTCCATAATTGGAGCAAGGGGTAGCGACATACAGGAAACACATTGTAAGTGTTGAAATATCTTTTCCTCTACACGCGCACAGGCAGTAACAGGTGTTTGCATGTGCCCATTGGCATCATGCCACACCACCCGCCATCTTGGCTGCTGCCACTGCTGAACCTCCTGTCTATAATGGCTGGCTCTCAGCTTTCTAATTGATTTACTAATCTCTACAAAGTGCCCTGACAAGAATTCCGTCCGCTTTGCAGATTTATTTAACAAGTTTGATTTTAGTACGCTTCCTATATGTACATCACTCTGACGTCCTCTCCGCTCCTGTAATGTTGTCTGAGAATGTGTTTTATTTGACAGAGGTAACTTGCATGGAGGGCTCTGGTCTTGCCATGTGTGAAAAGAAGATATGGTCAGAGGCCAAGCAATCTTATGTGCCGTGTGTGTGTGTGTGTGTGTGTGTGTTTGTACGCGCTCTGAGTGAAAGGTTGAGGGACCATGTCCCTTTAACGTCAGAAGCGACAGCCTGACACCCACCACCCACCCTTTTTCCATTTCAGATGCAAAGCCGGCAAGCGACGCATGCATAGTCACAGCAGCAATCTCATCTATGTCCAATCTGTCATGGCACTGCTTTTCATTATTCTTATTTGGAGATAGGGAGTCATTTTTTATAGGCACTTGAGCTGCGGAGCGCGGCCGGCCGCTCTCTGGCCAGGCAGACATGTCACTTTCCCTGCACGAATCTAGGTCAAGGCGAGAGTGAGAACGCAGGAAGGAGATGGAAAAAGGCTCCCGGCATTTCTAAGAGGCAAATGAACTGATGAAATTATTGAAATTCGGCCTTGCTGGCGGAGGGGGGAGGGAGCAAGCTGTGGTCAGTCTTCTTATCCCTCACACACAACCTGTCCTTCTTTATTTTCCTCCCTCTCTTTCCCTCTGCCGCTCCTGCTCTCATACACACGCAGCCCTGAACAGATACTGATATGCATGCATAATCAGAATCTTTACCATGTAAAATGTTGAACATGCTGGAATCTGGGGTGTGTGTTCTGCAGGATGGAGAGCCTCTGTAGTGGCTTGTTGGGCGACTGAATCTGTGTTTTCTGCATTGGAATGATGGCGTATTAGCTGCGGTGTGCATTATCATCTGCATAAACACTCTCTCTCAGATTCAGCCAGCGACAGCAGAGGTGTGTGTGTGTGTGTGTGTGTGTGTGTGTGTGTGTGCGCTGCATCCAGATGTCACTGTCATGAGGCAGCAGGGGTGGGTTTAAGGTGACCTGCTTTAAATATAGACAGTGTCATGACAAGATGCTACGCTCGACTTAAAAAGCGCATTTGCATAACATCCTTTTGCATTTTTTTCTGACTCTCTCCTATTATATACAAGGAGGAAAAAGATGCATTCTCTTCTACTCCATATTCCAATGATGAAAGAAAAGAGCACTTTAATATTGATTCTGAGAATCCAGGTTTATGTCAAGAGTGAGATGCAAGACAATGAATGGTGCAAATGTTATCAGTAAACATTAAATTGTGGTGTGCTCTTTGACAAATGCATACATTATTGATTTATTTATTAGAAAGATGATTTTTTTGAATGACATTCAGATCAGTAGACTTGTTTTGGATGAATGCACTTATTTAATCCACGCTACTGCACAGGTTGCAAAACTTACAGTGTAGCTTTTAATGATCGTTGTAAAGACATTCATGCAGCTGTCCTCAAGAAATGTTGGGTATTTGATAAAGCCTGAGTAACCGTG
>NW_028295934.1:0-22386 GCF_964197995.2 Scardinius erythrophthalmus
GGGGGAAAGCTGAACAGATTATTTCAGTGTAGCGGGAAAAGGCAATTGAAAACTCAGAAAATGAAACAATGCGAGATGAGTGGGTGTTTGTGTTTTTCAGGGTGACCGAGAAATCCCCGCAATCTATTTGATGGTCAGGTTCGGCTGAGGGGAGTAGAGAGAGAAGAGAGGAAAGATCTACATCCGCACCTGAAAGGATCTGTGCACGAATGTTTTGGGATACTGGTGGTGGTTCCATGGCGACTGCGTTGGACGGCACGGGCATCGGTGTTGCTGTGAACAGAGAATAAGGTGATTTTTGTAACATAGAGCTGGGAAGGGCGTGAGCCGGGTCTGCGAATGTCGGCGGCGGCCTCACGCTTGGATGACCTGTTGTGGCTTGAAAAGGAAAGTTAGTTATAGGATACGAAGGATTGTGTGAATGAGCTGTAAACGGAGGCGGGCCAGTGCTTGATTGAGCTGCAGGCCACTGAAAGTGGGCGGGGTTGTAACCTGTTGGATGAGACTGTTGAAATGGATGTGCCTGTGCTGCTATCGGTGATAGCCCCGTGCTAATGTCTGCGACGGGAGCTGGAGGCCACTGAAAAGAAAAAGGGTTAGAAACAGCAGGAGTAAAAAACTGAGTGGTTGTGGGGAGGCCGCTGGGCCCGGCTACTTGCTGCGCTGTGGCAGCAGAAGCCATGGTGGAGAGCTGGGCCTCATCGAGAGGTGGGAATGCCATAGCGGAATCTGGTGCGCGGCCCAGGCTCGCTGAAGGCCTGTTGCTGCGTCTTGGTGGACGAAGCGATCCGGATCCTGTGCGGGAAGACGATAGTGGTGACTGGGCAGGCGATTTTTGGGCCCTACGGGCTTTGCTCTGCCTGTGGGTCGTCTTGGGAGTTGACTGTAAGGAAACGTACAGATCATACAGCTCCGCCTTGTTCATTTTCCGCGAAGCTTGTATGTCTGAATTCCCCAGTGCTTGTCTTAATCCGGCTACGGTCCATTTCCCGATAGGTGGGATCGTCGGGACGGCCGAGCGGTAGGAGGAAGCTGGAGAAGTAGATGGAAGTCTTGCCGGGGGCGATGAAGACTGGCCACGGCGCCTTGGTGAGCGCAGGGCTGTTAGGGCCGGTGTGTGGCCGCGAGAAGAAGCCTGGCGCTCAGGTGCAACATCCGGCGTAGGAGGTATGGTCGTGGGACCGGTGGAATGTGCAGGTGCATCCTTGGCAAAGTTTGCTTCTTCGTCGGAGGAAGAGCTTGAGCGTTGAGACGTGGCTGCAGAGCTGAGAAGAAGCTACTAAACTGCTGCAAAACTGTCAATGGAATGAGGTGAGACTGCTGAGTATTTATACCTCTCACCATTGATTGCTGAGTGCTTTCCACTTGTGTTAATTATCTGAACGTGCTCCTCCCGAACCTTGTTAATAAAACATCATTTATTTTGTCACCTGTTGGGAGCATTATGCTAGCTGGAGCCATTTACCTCCAGTCTTTGTGCTAAGCTAGGCTAGCGGTGGGTGCGTCAGACAGAGTTACGGCACGCACAGAGATGAGAAGGGTGTGTATGGACTTATCTAACTCTGGGGGATACGGTGAATAAGATAAAGTCCCAAAAAGTCGGCGTGTTCCTTTAAGATCATATGAAGACTGAAGTACCTGCATCCTGGAGAACAAGCTCCATGTCTGAATGTTTGTGTGTCGTCCATGATTCATTCAGTCTTCATGGAGCTGCTCGAGTAAGAGATCAGAAACACTCATTCACACACACCATTAAAATGCAATACATTACAAAATTATTATTATTATTATTATTATATTTTTTTAAAATAAAAAATGTATACATATTTGTATTCTCTTTCCATCATGACATTTTCCTCCATTATATTATTGGTAATTTTTTAAAAAAAAGCTGTGATAATGATGAATTGCAAGAATATGATAAAGACTTTTTTTAATAAAATGTTACATCTGGTGTGTTAGTATAAAACTTACAACCTGGTGGAAAAAATATGTAGAATTTACAGGACACTAAAAATATGAGAAAAAATGAGATACTATAAAAACCTTCAAGTCAAGTTTCAAGTCAAGTTTCAAGTCAAGTTTATTTATATAGCGCTTTTCACAATAAAGATTGTATCAAAGCAGCTTCACAGTATTAAATTAAAATAATACATCAATCTATAAACCTTCTGGTTTATAATTTGATTTGGGATCATGTAAATGAATGTTAAAATGACAAAACTTGCAGGTTACCTAGTTTAATTTGATGAATCACAAAAAATATATATATATATTTTATTTTTATTAAAATATTAATTTAATATTTGAATAATTTTCTGATTATTGAGGCCCAAAATGACTGAATTTCCTGCTGCTTTTCCAAAACATTGTTTGTGCTGAATTTTGATAAGCTTATGTCACTCTCCCCGCTCATGTTAACATTTTAGCATCATTTCATGTCTATAAGCAATAGAAATACCATGTCTGAACAGACGGAAAGGGTTGAAACACGACTGGACAATGTTCTTCTTCTGGACCCACAAATACTGCAATAAATGCACTTATAAACTACAAACTGATAAAGTGTCTATAGCATGCAATATTTGTTTATTTCCTTTATAAAATGTTTCCTATTTTTATTTTATTTATTTTTTTACTTTTTAAAAAAAATGTTACATTAAACAGTCTAAAATCATTAACAGAATAAATTCCAACAATGTAAACTGATGTCCATGTTTGCTATTTCTAGAAGCCCTCCTCATCTGATGTTATTCTGGTATTGAGGAAGGTTGTCACAGAACTCTTTATACTGGACATTCATTTACACAGACAATTATAATCAAACTATATGTCCAACAACGACTATTAGGATTTGAATAAAAAGATCAAGAACTTCATATTACATTAAGAAATTTAATGGTTACTTTAAGTATTTCATGGTTTCTTAAGGTAATGTAAGGCTTTATGCATCTCACCTGAAGACTCTCCTTGATCAGAATCAAAGGTTATAGACACAGATTCTCAAATCCCTGCATGAGCGGATGTAAACATCACTAGACACTTTGAAGCTCTATTTCACTGATTCAAAGAATCTTAATTCTGAGAGTAAAATGGAGTCAATAAGAATGTGGAAGTTGGGAAATCTAGTATCACTTTCATTCTGCTATAAATCATGGTTGCCAGATCTGTTCGAGCTCATATCATCCGTTTCATACACAGTTCAGTTGAGAAAGGCTAGTAGTGCTCCAGTTCTGACAATGTACAAATATAAAAATTGATCATTTTATCCGTTTCATACACAGTTCATATACAGTGCTATGCATAAGTTTATACACCCATGCTAAAGTTGAGTAAAAAGAGGAATAAAAAAATCATCTTTTGGAAATTGAACTTAATGCCTTATTAAAAACAATTAGGAAAAATCCAACCTTTAAGGACACCAATTTTCTTTGTGAATGAATAATGTATCGTAAATAAATACATGTTAATTAATTAATTCAAATACAGGGTGCATAAGTCTGGACACCCCCTATGTTAAATTCCCATAGAGGCAGGCAGATTTTTATTTTTAAAGGCCAGTTACTTCATGGATCCAGGATACTGTGCATCCTGATAAAGTTCCCTTGGCCTTTGGAATTAAAATAGAGATTGGCATGGAGTACTTTCCATAAGATCATCTCTCAATGCAAATCAAACCAGCTATTAGGCTAACTGAAATAAAACCATGCCAATCTCTAGGTATGGTGAAGTCTATGTGATGATGTGGGGCTATTTTAATTCCAAAGGCCAAGGGAACTTTATCAGGATGCATAGTATTCTAAAAAAAAAAATTTAAAAAATACTTAAAAATAAAAATCTGCCTGCCTCTATGGGAATTTAACATAGGGGTGTACACACTTATGCACCATGTATTTTAAGGAAGAACATTTATTTATTTACGATACATTATTCATTCACAAAGAAAATTGGTGTCCTTAAAGGTTGGATTTTTCCTAATTTTTTTAATTAAGGCATTAAGTTCAATTTACAAAATATGATTTTTTATTCCTCTTTTTAGTCAACTTTAGCATGGGTGTATTCACTTATGCATAGCACTGTAGATATATTGACGATGTTCTTCTTATATGGTCTGGGTCACAGCAAGAGCTGCTACAGTTTCATGCGTATCTTAATAACACTAATCCTAATTTGAAGCTGAGTCTAGAGTTCTCATTAACAAATATCCATTTCCTAGATCTGGAGATATCAAAAGATGACACAGGTGAATTGCACACGTCCGTGTTCAGAAAACCCACTGATCGGAATACCATACTGAGGGCAGAAAGCTACCACCCACCTTGGTTAATAGAGAATATCCCTTGTGGCCAGTTTCAAAGGATTAAACGCATATGCGATTCTGAAGACGTTTTTGATAAAAATGCTCAAGACATGATTCAAAGGTTTAAGAAAAGAGGACATAAACACAAGACCTTAGATACAGCCTATAATAGAGTTAAAGAAATTAGTAGAGAACAGCTGTTGGTTCAGAAACAGAGGCGACAACAAGAGCCAAACCAAGTTTATTTTGTTACACAATACAGTAGTCAAGCCAATAAGATAAAGCAAATAATCAAGATGAATTGGGACATAATAAAAAGTGATACTGTCTTGAGAGATGTACTGCCGGAGATACCTACTATTACCTTTAAACGAGCTCCTACTCTAAAAGATAGTCTTGTGAAAAGCTATATGCCTCCTGTACAGAATAAAACCTGGCTAGGAATAAAAAGAGGTAACTATAAGTGTGGAAACTGTAATCACTGTAACAATATGGTCAAGACCAATATTTTTACAGATGTGACATCAAATCATGAATACAGTTTACACTCATTTATTAATTGCAATACCTCATTTGTTGTCTATAGACTTGAATGTCCTTGTGGCTGTTTTTATATTGGAAGAACCAAACGTAAGCTTAAAGAAAGATTAGCAGAACACAAATATGCGACAAGAACAAGCAACCACCAATACCCTATGGCTCTACATTACAAAGAGGCGAACCACGGAAGTAGCGATACTCTAAAAATCTTTGGGATAGAACATGTTAAAATATCACCAAGAGGGGAGATAGACTAAAAAAACTTTTACAAAGAGAATCCTTTTGGATTTATACTTTAAAAGCTAATCAATACCCTGGTCTAAACTTGGAATTGGATTTTTCTCCTTTTTTGTAACTGACTATATGCACATGTTAATGTTTTGCTATATGTATCTATCTAGATTGATATTTCAAATTGTATTTTGATGTGGAAAGAGGTAAAATATTAGCCTGACGTCGTCATACTCAGATTCTAGTCAGAATGTGAGTCTGATACTGTTCCATTGAATTTTGATTCAGGGGCGTGTTTCAACCGAACCAGGAAGGAAAATGCCTCTGCACTCAATTGGATAGTCAACGACTCTGCCTACAACCAATCAGAGCAACGGAGTAAGTGACGTATGTTTTTCATTCATGTTTCCGATCTACAAATGCCTTGATCGCGGTTAGTTCTACTCTAGTACTAGTTCCTCTTTTAAAATGAATCCGCTGTCGATATCATCTATAACAGTCGCGATGGCGGAATCTACACATAATGTTTTATAAACAAAGTTCGAGAGTAGCACGTTCAAATAATCAATCCAATCAACTTGTCATCAAACAATGACCGTCTATGTTCTACACTATCAGCATGAGAGGAAGCATAATATTTATTCACTCAGTCAACTCACCTAACATTCCTTGACCGTTTTCAGCATCCCTCCACTCACTCTCGGCTTGTTCTTCCACAGCCTGGAATACGGGGGGAGTACTTTGGGTTCGGGCCGAATACCGAGCCCGGAGCCTCTCCTCGGACAGCACGCCAAATATGCATTTATTCTATCTTATTTGTAAGTGTGAACTCGTGAAATAACAATTCTCCAGCGGCAGTCATCTTTGTTGTAAACGAATTCAACCCAAGCGCTCGTTGGTGACGTGGATGATTACGTTACGTTGCTCATCTGTCCATCATCGTATAAAGCCCGCCCTGTCAATTTGATTGGTCCGAACAATTTTTGTTCGGGCATAATAGCTCCTCAACGGAGCGAGTCCAGACCGAACTTCCCGACCTAACAATTTTGTGGGCGGGGCTAAGTTCGGCTGGCATCCAGGCTAGTAAAATATAGAAAGTGTAAAATTATACAATATCTGAGACTGCACATATTCATTAGAGCATGAAATTAAATTAAATCTTTCTTACAATGTAACTTTTTTTTTTTGTCTTATATAAAGTAACCTCTTGCTACGTGTATCTAGTGATATTTTAAACTATTCTGATGTGAAAATGTGACTTATCTAAAGTAACTTGTTGTAATTGTTTGCAGTCAGGTGATATGTGCAGATGAGCACCTGTGCTTCTAGGTCATGTGACAACATGCATATATATAGCATGCAGTCTACAGACTGCCATTTTGAATTTGCCCTGAAGAAGGCCACAGTGGCCGAAACATGTTGGCATGTTTTTAATGGATAGCCAAGTTTAAATAAAGGCTTTTTAAACCTATATTCCCTTTGAGTGCCTCAGAACTACTGTTTATTTGGGAAACATTTTTGGATCTCCAAGCTGAAGAGCACCAAAGGAACACACCTCTTAATACCCAAGTAGCGCTCCTAGTAACTCGTTTGTGGTTCCCTCATGCTATTTTGCAGGTTTAGAAAACAATTGCGCCAGTGACCAGGAAAAACCTAGTCTAAAGTCAGTGGCGCGTTGCGCATGTTATTCATGCTATTTTAAGGGCGCATGCTTGGCCATAATCAATGTAGCGTGTGCACAACGCGCATACACTTTGATGCTCTCATCGACACAGAAGCAGCAGTTTTCATTTTTGCAAATCATACATTATTACTAGGAAAAATATTAGGTCTTGATAAGCCTAGGGCTTCTACCTATCCCTTTTCGAACAGTGTGATTATTATGCAAAAAAAAAAAAAAAAAAAAGGTTTTGTTTTTCTTGATTTTGTTTTATTTTTATTGATGGATATTTCATGTGTTGCTGCCTTTGGTTTAATTTTTTTTTTAATTGTTCGAAATAAAGATTTCATTCATTTATTCATATTAATACACCAGGGAAATCATTGTTGTGTCCATGAAGATGTGAAAAAAATAAAAAATAGGCATAAATCTAGCTTACACATTTACCCAAATTATCATACGCCTGTTTAACCGAAGCTAATTTGGGTGTGTTTGTTTCTCCATCTGTGAGTGCGCATCGCAGTATTTTCAGTCAACTCGCTCCGTGTCCAATAATAACAATTCACATACACCGTTTTCTTCATGTGAAATCTTCCTTTAATCCACACTTTAAATCAAAGTGATAAAAATCAAACAAAATAAAAGAAAATAAACAAAATATAATTTTAAATCCTAAATATCACGGATGCGGTAAAGAAAACTGTGCGACTCCACTCTATTTCCTAAAGGACGAACAACCGCATCTCTTACAGTCGCAATTCTTAAAGGGCCAGTGAAAAATTTTAACATAACATATTTCAATGTAAATATAGACAATTATGTATCTAAATAGTACACACAAATAAAGAAAGTTTACAATCAAACACAAATATTCAAATACTGAAATGCAACACCTAATTTTCAATAACTGTCACTGAACATAAGCAAATTAGGCTCCTACATTACCGGCCTCTAATTGTTCTCAAACTTTTTGAAACAATTACTTAAATTTAAACAGAAGGAGCCATACTACTTTAATATCCTTAGTGAATTCTTAGTCCAAAGTAACACAAATTTGGGTTCTTAAAGATGTAATGCCTTTACTATATTCATTCTGCCTCCTGCAATAAGCAAAGTTTCGTTATGGGTCTTTCCAAAATGTTAGTTTTTGTCTTAATGCGGACTTGTCGGACGAGACCCTTCTTGTCAGGAATGGTTTCAATGACCCTTGCTAATACCCATGAATTCCTGGGGGCGGAGTCATCAATTACCAGAACAATATCTCCAACAGAGAAGTTTCTTGTCGTGTTATTCCACTTTTGTCTCTGTTGCAACTGCGGCAAGTATTCTCGACACCAGCGTTTCCAGAACAGATCAGAAATGTACTGAACCTGTTTCCATCTGCGTCGAGAATACATATCATCTTTGTCAAACAGTCCTGGAGGCAATGATGGCTTTGACTTGAGTAACAACAAATGGTTCGGAGTCAAAGCTTCCAAATCATTTAAATCACTTGATGCTGCTGTGATTGGACGACTATTGATTATAGCCTCTGCTTCACAGAAAACTGTTTGAAGGCATTCCTCGTCAAGAACTTGTTCTCTGATTGTAGCATTAAGGATCTTTCTTATTGAGCGTATCAATCTCTCCCATGCCCCGCCATGGTGAGATCCAGTGGGAGGATTGAAAACCCACTTAATTCCTTGTTGACTGAGATGGTCCTGAATCTTTTGGTTGTTCCATTTGCCAATGGATTGCCTTAACTCACGCTCAGCAGCAACAAAATTGGTCCCATTGTCTGACCTGAGAATTTTCACTTGTCCTCTTCTGGCTACAAACCGGCGTATAGCATTTAGACAGGAATCCGTGTCTAGTGAAGAAGCAACTTCGATGTGCACTGCACGAATTGCTAAGCAAGTGAATATAACGCCATATTTCTTGACATGGATTCTTCCACGTTTAACCATGAATGGTCCAAAGTAATCTACACCTACTCTGGTAAAAGGTGGATCATCTGGCAACACCCTGTCTGATGGTAAGTCTGCCATTATTTGTTTTCCTGTTGAGGAATGTAAACGACGACAGATAACTCATCTTGCCAGCATTTTTCTGATTGCAGATTTGGCACCAGGTATCCAGTATTTCTGTTGTAGTGTTGAAATCATGTGATTTCTACCACCGTGTCCTGTTTTCTCATGAACATTCTGGAGGATTAAGTTAGTGACATGAAGATCCTTTGGTATAAGCATAGGTCGCTTACTTTCTTCTGGCATAGCAGCATTGCTAAGTCTTCCACCAACATGTAAAACTCCATTATGCAACTGGGGGTTTAATCTGTAGATCAAACTGCTTCTCTTTGTGGCATGTCCACTTTGCAGTGCTGAAATCTCTTCAGTGAACTTCTCTCTTTGACAGTATTTCACAATTTCAAGCTCAGCCTCTTTCAAATCATCAGCAGAAATGATGCTTCCTTTCCATTTGGCTTTAAACTCTACCATCCTTTTGTCCACAAGTTGCTTGCTTTTGCTTGAGTTGGTTAAAGTCTCTGCAGCAGTAAGAGTCTTTCTCTTTTGCGCAAGTTCCAACAGCATGGTTTTCAATTTTAGCACCCACGCTACAATGCGCTGAAGCTTTATCCAAGATGAGAAATTATTCATCAGTTGTCTAACTGAACTGTTATTTTGTTGGGCTTGTATTGAATTGACCAACACTGACCTCTTGATCTCTGGATCATCTGCAGATATCATCATTTGGTCCATGTTCTTTGGCCACTCATCTGTGAATTCGTAAAGAAATTCTGGGCCTGAAATCCATTCTGCATTTTGCAAGAAAGTGTTAACCTTCTGCCCTCTGGAGGCGCAATCTGCTGGATTTGAGGCAGTATCGACATAGTTCCATTGTTCAATCTTTGAGACTTTTAGAATATTTGTGACTCTGTTTGCCACAAATGTTCTGAACCTTGTGCTCTCGTTTCTGAGATATTTAAGCACAACTGTGCTGTCTGTCCAGTAAACTGAAGGTTTAAGTTTCAGTTGTAGTTCTCTTTGTAACATCAGATCCATTTTTGTGGCAACTGTTGCAGCTGTCAGTTCCATTCGTGGAATTGTAGGTCTTTTTAGAGGGGCAACCCTAGCCTTTCCCATCATCAATGTACAGTGCACTTGATCCTGATGATTACGTAGAAGAAGATAACTTGCTGTACCATACGCATCCTCACTCGCATCTGCGAAGTGATGTAGCTGTGCCTCAACAGCTTCTCCAAACCCTGCTGGTCTAATGCATCTATTCACCTTGAACTCTTCAAGTTGATGTATCCCATTGAGCCAGTCCGTCCAACTTTGTTTTACTTGCTCTGGAAGATCATCATCCCATCCTATTTTCAGTCTGCATAAGTCCTGCAGGATCATCTTTGCTGGTAAAACTACAGGTGCAAGTAACCCCAACGGGTCATAGATAGAACTGACAACCGAGAGCAATCCTCTTCGAGTGAGTGGACGATCTTTAATGACTATTTTGAATTGAAACGTGTCTGACTCAACATTCCAATGGATGCCCAATGCTCTTTCGATTGGCAGTGTTTCTTGGTCAAGGTCCAAGTGTTTCACTCCATCAGCTCGTTCATTCTCAGGGATAGCTGTTAAAACAGCACGACTGTTGCTTGTCCACTTAACCAAGCGGAAACCTCCTTTGGAACATATTGCTCGTAGACCATGATACAGCTCTATGGCTTGCGTCTCAGTAGCTGTGGACTTTAAACAGTCATCTACATAAAAATTTCGTAAAACAGCATCAACAACGTCAGCTTTGAATAATGTGCTATGATCTTCAGCACACTTCCTCAAAGCAAAGCAGGCACAGCTGGGCGAAGAAGTAGCACCAAACAAGTGGACAACCATTTTGTGTTCCACCAAGTCTCCATTATAATCTCCGTGAGGCCACCACAGGAACCTTAAAAGATTTGAATCCTCTTCATGGACGCGAACTTGGTGGAACATAGCTTCCACATCTGCCATAATAGCGATACTTTCCTGTCTGAATCTTGTAATGACACCAACAAGATTACTTGTGAGGTTAGGGCCTTGTAAAAGTTGTTGGTTCAACAACATCCCTTGAAAAGATGCCCCACAATCGAAAACAACTCTCAGTTTTTGTTTGACGGGATGGTACACCCCATGATGAGGTATGTACCATATGTTGTCATCTGTTTGCTTGTGTTTGTCTTCTGTCAGCTTAACAGCATAGTCATTTTTGATGAGACTGTTCATGAAAGACGTATACTCTTTGTGGAACTCAGGATTTTTGATGAATTTTCTTTTCAAATTCAGAGCCCGTTGTTCAGCCACCACTCGATTATTCGGCATCTGAATAGCCTTGTTCTTCAAAGGCAGGCACAAGCTGTAATGACCATCTTCAAGTTTAGCTGACTCAGACATCATTTTCATAAATCGGTGGTCTTCCTTGGACATTTCCAGCTGATCATCCTTTTCTGCTTCAGGAAAATCCTGTTTGAATTGCTGTTGCCACAAGTCTTCTAATCTGGCTACTGATATGCGGTTTACAGATACTTGAACATTCCTTCCTTTCCTTGTGACATGATTACTGTTCCTGAGGGGTCCATTAACTGTCCAGCCCAACTTGGTTCTTACTGCAAAAGGTCCATTGTCTTTACTACTAATAACTTGCCAAGGCTCCATGACTTCAGGCACATTAGCTCCTATTAGCAATCCGATTTCTGCTTTGATGCTAGGTAGACAAACCTCTTTAAGATATGGCCATCTCTCCAAATCCTTTTGCTGTGGAATGTTACCCTTGTGAACTGGAATTGTTCTCTGTGTGAAAACATCTGGAAGTTGAATGAATTTATCATCATCTAGCCTACTAATCTCCAACCCAGACACTATATGAGTTTTGACTTGTTTTTCATCCCCCATTGTTCTCAGAAGTATATCAGTCTTTCTTCCATTCACATTCAGTTCAGACATCAAAGCTTCTGTACAAAAAGTATCTGAACTACCTTGGTCGAGAAAGGCATACGTTTTGACCAGATGCGTACCTTTCGTGGTCTTGACCTGTACAGGAACAATTGACAATGTACAGTCATTCTCACAAAAATCTATGCCTTCACTGGTGTCCTTTTCTGCACAGATTAATGCACTTGTGACAGACTGTCTATCACAGTGATCCATTTTGTCTTTCTGAGGATGTGCAGTTTCCTTTGGTTTCATATGCAGTATGGTTGGATGAGGCAAAGAACATTCACTGCAGCTAAGTCTTTCTTTGCATTGTTTACTCATGTGGCCATGCTTTAAACAGCCAAAACACAAGCCCTTGCTTCGCAAAAAGTCAATTTTCTCCTGATGTGTCTTGCTTCTCAAACTTCTACAAGATTCCAGGTTGTGTTGCAGTCCTTTACAAAGAAGACATGATTTATTCTGGCTGCTTGGATGTTTATTTTGTGATCCTTGAACTGAAAGTCTCTCGTCATCTTCAACCTTTTTGTCAATTGGTACAGCACTAGTCGTGAAGACCCTTTTTGTTACAGCCTTTTTATAAGCACTTGCTTCTGCATGTAACTTATCTTGTCCTTTAGTTGTTGAACTATCCTTTATGTCTCCAAAAACTGGATGAAGAGAAATCTTAGCTTGCTTGCTAATAAAAACAACTAAATCTTTGAACTTCACTCGAGCATTTTGTTTCTCTTGAATTTCACATGCCACAGATCGCCATTTTTCTCTTAATTTATATGGAAGCTTTAACACAATGGCTCTCAGATTTGCTGCGTTATCCATTTCTTCCATGTAAGTGTTATCTGACATTGCATTGCAGCATCCTGACAGAAACAATGAAAAGGAGTGAAGTGCTTCTCCGTCTTCAGGTTTGATAGAGGGCCAATGCAGAGCTTTGTTCATATATGCTACTGCAATCTGATACTCATTTCCAAAATTCTCTCTCAGAAGCTGCTTTGCCTTAAGATAGCCTTCAGCTGGGTTCATATGTAGACAACTACGAATCAACTCCTTTGGCTTTCCGGTTGTGTACTGTTCCATGAAGTACAAACGGTCCTTATCATAATCCGTACGATCTTCAACACCATGTTCGAAGGCCCGAATAAACAGCTTATATTCAAGAGGATCACCTTTGAAAATGGGTATGTCAATTGAAGGAAGCATGGACATTTTTGATGCTTCACTAAGCACTCAGTGATATTGGCTTGTCGTTCCATGGCATTACACAATGTATCAACTACATCTCCCTCTCTACTTGAAGAAAGCTCTCTTTGTTTGGTGTTGTTAGTTGACTGTGGCCATAGAGGTTGAAACACATTATCAAGCAGACTTTCCTGTTTCAGTTCATCTTCATGAGATGTTAGGATTCTACCTGACTCTATTTCTTTGTTACATACAGATGATGACCGACTGCTTTCATATTGCTTAATAACTTTCATTTTTGCATCTGAAGCTGCAAGTTCTACTTCTAGCTCAAATTCCTCTCTTTTAGCCTTTAGTTCTGCTTCTTCTCGTTCGATAGCTTGTTTCTTCTTCAATGCAGCATGTTTTACGAGTAGTGCAGCTCTTTCTACTTCAGCGGCTATACGTGCAGAAGAAGTTGTAGAAGCTGTAGATCTGCCATCTACTGATCCATGTTTCTTATACTTCTTACTTGAAGTCACTGACACAGAAGAAATGCTATCTTCAGGATTCACTTCTAGATCACACTGTATCGCTTGTTTAGCATTTTCTGCAATCTGTTTCATCCACTTGTTGACTGCATTAATGAATCTTTCACATGAGAAGGCTCTTGGTTCAAACCATGTATGCTGGTCCTTAGCATAGTCTTCATCAGACATAAATTCCTCAATTTCATGATTCAACTGACAGAAATCTTTATGCAAATCTTTGTATTCCGTTTCAAATTTAGTTTGAACAGTTTCAACATGTGCAGTATCATCCATAAGTTGTTCAATTTCCTTAGATTTACTTGTGAGCTGAGATAGTTTCGTTTTCCTTGATTGCACAAGTCTTTGCAACCTTTCGTCCTTTGCTTTCTCAGTCATTTTTACTGATCTTTTAGCACGAGTGCAATCCTCAGTTCTTTTCATAATATCATCACTTATTTAACCTCCAGCATCAAATCAAGTCCTTGCCCTTATATTATTTATTGAACTTTTCAGTCACGTTTCAATTTTTACCTCAGAAATCCTCCTGGAACAACGCCGTTAAATCGCGCTCCTCTGAGGTAATCCTAGCACATCCTTTTCCTTTTCCTTTTCCTTTTCCTTTTCCACCTGGCATACACTTCAAGATCCATTGTTCCTTAAAATATCCATATATCTTCCTTTCAAACACGTCCTTATCCATCTGGAGTTAGTTTTCTTTACTAATGTGAGTGCGCATCGCAGTATTTTCAGTCAACTCGCTCCGTGTCCAATAATAACAATTCACATACACCGTTTTCTTCATGTGAAATCTTCCTTTAATCCACACTTTAAATCAAAGTGATAAAAATCAAACAAAATAAAAGAAAATAAACAAAATATAATTTTAAATCCTAAATATCACGGATGCGGTAAAGAAAACTGTGCGACTCCACTCTATTTCCTAAAGGACGAACAACCGCATCTCTTACAGTCGCAATTCTTAAAGGGCCAGTGAAAAATTTTAACATAACATATTTCAATGTAAATATAGACAATTATGTATCTAAATAGTACACACAAATAAAGAAAGTTTACAATCAAACACAAATATTCAAATACTGAAATGCAACACCTAATTTTCAATAACTGTCACTGAACATAAGCAAATTAGGCTCCTACACCATCCCCAATGTCACTTCTCTGTGTTTTACGGCCCTGACGAGGACGTCGGTCTCCTCGGCTGTGAACCGCTGCTGGCAAATCCGCCGTTATAATAGGAATCCGCTTTAGAACAAGCGTGCCTGCTCTTAAAGGGAATGTGAGATGTCGCTCTGATTGGTTTATTTCACGTTACGCCCAAACCACACCTATGAGTAATGAAGCTACTTCAGACCAACACATTTTAGATTTGCGTCGGGCGCAAGAGTAATTTATCCCGCCGGGAAAATAGCAACAGCACCGAGACCCGCCCACAAAGTTACTTGTGCTTTGACACTTGCGTTTCAGATCGTTAAAATGGGCCCATGTGTGTAAAGTGTGTAATATCTGCTCTTTTCTCATGTGAAACTGTGACGTGTTCTGAACACGACATAGAGACAGTGCAGTCGAGCGATAGTGTCCCCCTGAACCATGTCATCCAGGCATATCGAGCCCCGGGACAAAACATCATCTACAGAAAGAGAAAACATCCCAACATCACTATCAGCATCAGAGAAGCTCAGAGCCGCAGTATCAGCTGATGTCACATGGTGGCGCTGTTCTACAACAAAACACATCAGCATTAAAATACACAGTGGAGGACAGAAACACTGGAGCTGACAGCCAGTCCAGCATTAAAGAAATATTATGTTTCACTCAGATATTTTTCAGCAGCTTCAACTCTGTTTGAGAGCTCAAGATTGCAGGAACAGGCCAATGATGAACTGGACAGAGAGAGAGAGAGAGTCCTGCGGTCAGTGTGTGATAGTGACGCTTGTTCTTACAGTTATAATGGAGTCTGGGTTTAGAGAAACACCTGAGGAAATCAACAAACAAACTATGAGCATATAGGACAGTGAAATCTAAAATAATCATATTTTTCACATTTATTTCACCCTGTGTTTAATAATGTAGATCAGCTGAGAAAAATCTAATCTATTTATTTGCTCTCAGTACATAGAGCATCACAAACCCGCCCATAGCCGGTGCCGGAAGTAAAAATTCAATACAATTTCTCCATTGACAGTTGGGATATAAGCCATAAAAACGTAACCATACATGGTAGACTTAAAACCAGCTACGGCTGTACTAAGCGATTGTATATGCTCATATAATCGCCAAAAGTTCATGGGGCACTAACCTTGTTTTGGGATAAATGCCTTTTATTCGCGATGTCTTGGAGAAGTACTTCATTACCCACAATCCTGAACAATCCCACAATCCCACAGTGATGCATCTGATTGGTGGAGCTCGTGTAACTGTCTGGTTAAACCCCGCGAATGTCCGTGAAGACTGAAGATCATTAAAAAAAAAACGCTGTGTTGACCTCTGAGCGGTGATTGCAGTCAGGTACAAAGCACTGCACCATGTTGCTAACGTTATCGTTAACCGCTTTTCACACACGCACACAATATAAAATACACGATAAAATACTTGATGATAAATATAAAATTCAATACACAATACCTATAAAAAACACTATTATTTACACGATTACTACTGAAAGAACTGCTATAAACTGCACAAGAAAAAGTTCGCGTGGCTGTCGTCAGATTTGAAAGTCGCTTAGCTCTTTCGCGGTTGTGGCTTCAGTCGACTTCAGTGAGGCGCAGTGGTTTATGGGATGAGTAGTTCCTTCGCTCGGAAATGAAAATATGTACACAGTCTTGTACCTTTGACTTTTTGGGGATTTTCTCGTCGTGTTTTCACTCTAAATAATATGTTGTATGCCTATGAGTTCAGCCGTAGCTGGTTATCCTCAGACATGCTCTAAAACTCTTTAGATACGGATTTTCCAAAACGTCAATGGAAGAAATGAATGGGAAATTTACTTCCGGCACCTAAGCGCTCTCGGGCTGTGGGCGGACTGTGATGCTCTATTAAGAGCACATTGCTATAATAACACGGACACTTAAACCCCATCTATGTTCCTGGTAGCAAATTCCTCTTAAACATCATTAAGAAACTGAAGGAATGGAGAAGAAGATCTGGAAGACCAAGAACATTTTCCACTAGAACTGCTTGTAAACTGGTCAGGATCACAAAACTAAAGGCCCAAATCACTGCTAAGGATCTTCAGAAGATTGAACTGGCACAGGAGTCGAGCTGCACCGGTATTGATCACACACATCATCTGCATGTTAGAGTCATCAGAAAGAAACCTGACCTGTGATCTCATCACTAAACCCAATGTCTGAGGTCTGCAAAAACACTTCCATGAGACAGAGCCCTTTTGGGATGAAGTACTGTGATCTGATGAAGTTACAACTCAACTTGTTGGCTACAATCTCCAAAGGTGTGTTTGGAGGAAAAGGGAGAAGAATGTCAAGATAAGATCATCTTGCTGACTGTTAAACATGGCGGTGGATCTGTGATGCTTCGGGGTTTGTGCGGCTGCCAGTGGAACATGAAATATTGTAAAGAGAGAGAGAAGAACGGATTCTGCTAAACACCAAAAAACTCTGGAAGCTGAAATCCCACAGTCAGTGAAGAAACTGAATCTGAAGAGAGGTTGGGGGATTCATACGCCAAACATACTTCACAATCTACCATCAAACTTCTCAAGAATTTTAACAATTTTGTTTTTTATTCTATTTTAAAATATAACTTATTCCTGTCTTCAAATCTGGATTTTCAGCATCGTTCTTCAGTGTTACATGATCCTTCAGAAATCATTGTAATATGCTGATTTGCTGCTCAAGATTTCTCATTATTATCAATGTTGAAAACATTTGTGTCGCTTCATATGTTTTTCGGGATTCTTTAATGAATAGAAAGTTCAAAAGATCAGTATTTATTTAAAAATCTAAATCTTTTGTAATCTTGTAACAGATTAAATTCTGAATTGAAGTTAAAGGGAAAGTTCATCCAAAAATGAAAATTAGCCCATGATTTACTCACCCTGAAGCCATCCTAGGTGTATATGACATTCTTCTTTCAGATGAATACAATCGGAGTTATATTAAAAAATGTCCCTTACAAGCTTTATAATGGGAGTATATAAAATATACTTTTTTGGAAGTCTATCAAACCCTATCTATCCATCATTAAATTGCTCTACACGGCTCTGGGGGGTTAATAAAGGCCTTCTGAAGTGAAGCGATGCGTTAGTGTAAGAAAAATATACATATTTAAAACTTTATCGACTAAAATAACTAGCTTCCGGCAGACGGCCGTACGCAAGTCGACTTACGCCACAAGAGTAACACTTGACGATGTATGATGTAGATGTAGGAGTAGCATAAGCTTTGAGCCTCTCGTGGTCCGAACAAACAGCGCTGGGCAACCGCATTCGTCATCCAGCTAGTTATTTTAGTCTATAAAGTTTTAAATAGAAATGACTGAAAGATTAACTCTTTGATCATTTTCACAAAAATTTCATGGCCCCCAGAATATTTTGTTGCATGAATATCTGAATATTCAGTATAGATATATATAAAACAACCTTTTATTCTAGATTTATGCATTGTTTTTTTAATCAACACCTGAATGTGGGTAAGTTTCATAAAAACAGCAACATTTTGAGCAAAAGGCCTGAGAAAATCAAGTTTTTGTCAAAGACTACATCCAGGTCAGATTCAGAAAGATGATCAAAACACAGATGGAGTAGATTGAGTCCATCAACTATAGAGCCAGAACAGTCTCATTAATAATTCACGCAAAAAACTTGATTCATGTGTAGACATTTTCACATGCATGAAACCAAATTCACGTGCACAAAAAAACAATTCACGTGTGTGAAAAAAAATATTCACAAAAAGCAATTCACATGTGCAAAATAAAATGATATATTCATAAAATACATTTCACAAATGCAAAACAAAATTTGTAGATATACAACTGTGCACAAAAACCTTCAAATGTTTAAAATGTACGAGTTTATCCTTGAATGTGTGAATCGCCTTGGATTTGTGTGTGTGTATTTTTGAGACTTTCCTGGCAGCGCACGGATCAGTCTACTCTTTAGCCAATCAGATTTAAGCTTATTAATCGACCAATCATAATCATGTGAAGGCGGGCCTACCTGCATGTTATGTCATCAGCTTTCAACCACAGTTCATGGCTGAGCAGAGGTATGTGTAGTTGATCAGTTCATTTCTGTGTGTTTACTGAAGTTAAAGAAGTTAGAAATCAGAAAAATTTAGAAAGTTAGAAAATCAACTATTAACTGATGTAAGCAAGTGCTGTGGTCATCAGATGTCCCATATTGTGTCAAAAATGACGAAGAAATGATGCTTATTTTGTTGTTTTTTAGCTGCAGGTACAGACAGAGCCCCTCAGACAGCTCTCTCACATAACTTGCAAACTATTCGCTTTTCTGCGAAATTCGCCGTTTTGAAACAAAATTTGTAATTTAATTGAATGGTGTAGATATGAGGGTTTTTTTCGGGATGGGGGGGGGGGGGGAATTGCAAGCACAATAAACTTCACAGTAATAATTGGAAACTGGCTAATTTCACATAGACTGGGGTGAGACCATAGACGTCTCTCGAGCTGTTTCGATCTTTTTCTGCGCTCTAATGTGGCATGACAGTTCAGAACACTAACGCCTCAGTTCAAGCGAGTGGCAGCATGAACGCACATGAACTGATCACCTTTTCTGCTTTACAGCATGAAAGAAATCATGAAGTAGAAACAAGAAACAAGAAACAAGGAACAAGTAGCCTAGTTAATATGTAGTCACTTACAATTTAGATGCAATATTGACTGTTTTTGTTCTATTTCACTGACGAAAATAGTTACAAAAGAAAAGCAACACTCAGCGCAGTGTTCTGTTATTAAATGATTCAGCATTTTGAATGAATCGTTTTAATGAATGACTCGATTCGGTCACTTACCGCCACCTATTGGTGGTTTAGTTTCATGTTTAAAAGTATCATTGATTTTTTTTTATTTATTTTTTTTATATTTGTTTAAACATCAATCTCATAAAATTATTTATTACAGTTGTAATTTTGCAGTGTAAATCAAATGTAAGAATTTGACATGAAAGATGACGCATATTGTGGCGAGCAGGACAAGGCAGAGGGCCGCGAGAGAATGGCGTGAGGCCGGTGGCATGATTGATAATGAGCGACACCTGCGCGACTCACCGGTCTCGTATCTCTCACAGAGGAGTGGAAGAATAAAAGGAAGAGTGACGATTGTGAAGATCGAGGACCAGGCCTGGACTATTTTATTTGATGTTTTGTTTTATGTGTGGCGGCAGTCGACCGTGAGGGATTGCCGTCTTTACTTTCGTTTTTGTATTTATTTATTTTATTAAAGTCTTTGGAATGTTCGCCAGTTCCCACCTCCTTCTTCCCACAATAGCTAACCTTGTTAAATTGGTGCCGAAACCAGGGAGGAAGGAGGAATGCGCTGTCAAAGAGCCCTCGCTGCTATGAGTGAGTTCCCGGGGGGGCGGTCGAGCTTGCTGCCGGCCGCCTGAGTGCTGGAGGGGCGGCTGCCGTCCGTGAGGGAGAGGAAGAGTCGCCGCCGTTCGCCATGGGCCGGAGCCTGCTGCCATCGCCGTGTTGGGGTGGAGCAGGGAACGGGGAACTCCTGCCGACTGCCCAAACCCGGAGGAGTCGTCGCTGTCCACCAAGGGCTTTCCAGCGCCACCGCCAGGCAACGCGGAGAAGATCACCCAGCTGGTGGAGGACCAGATGGCAGTGCATTGTGGGAACCGGAGAAAGATTTTTTTTCCTTTTCTTTTTTTCTTCCTCTCTCCCCTCTCTCGTCTCTGTCGCTCCTCATGCTTCCGTCTCCTTTCTCTCGCCTCTTCTATCCATACCCCCAGGTGCCGCGGCCACCGTGATCGGTCCATTAATGTTTTTATTTTTTTACTTGAAGCAAATGTCTTGAAGCAAAATGTTTCTTGTCAGAATGCACCAGATTGCTTCATTTACATGTGTCATGTGTCAGAAGCCACGTCCATTTCCAATCCAATTCCAGTCTTCCTGGTCACCAGGGGGTGACGGCCTCAGCTGAGGGGGTTAGAATGCCCATATAAGCATGAGCAAGTGATTTAGCCTTTAAGACGTGGTAGCTCAATTTGGGAAGGGCTTACACTTTAAAAAAAAAAAAGAAAAAAAGTTAATAAAAATAAAGGTTTGAGTTAATGCTCACCTTTTATGGCTTCTTGTTGTCACTAGTTGAGGAACAGTGTGTTAGCAATGCTCATTGTAGGCCGTATATTTCCCCAACTGTGTTTGTATGGTGTGCAACCCATAATCTATGTATTCACCATAGACTTTACACCAGCATAAACGCTTCTTCATTTGGTTTACCCTTGTGGATTATATATATTTTTTTACTTTTTTTTACTTTTTCCAACTATTTTTGTGTGAGTTATTCGCTATGACGAGACTATGATCGCGACTGAACTGACTTTGAGCTGATTTTTTTGTGCACAGACAATCTGATTGATCATCGCTGGATTACAGGTTCCTTATATTCATTACACCCACATTATCCATATTCCCATATTATCATTTTGTGTTTCTGTGTGGACATTTTATGGACTAAGTTGATAGTGGAGGACTCTTTGAACCTGGTTTTGGTGATTGTGGCAAATTATTGATTTCTGGTGTGGTTGTATTTTGCATTAAAAAAAAATTGTGGTATATATTTGTTTTGAACTGTTGTTTGGCAAATATACTTGGATGTGGTTCCCCCCTTATTTTGGGTTTCATTTTGTCTTTAATTTGGGACAAGTGTTACAACGGAAAGCCAGAAATTTCCATCAATGGCAGAGAAAGAGTTAATAGAGACTCATGATCTAAATATTAAAAAAATAGATTAAAGAGGTAAAAGGAATGGTATAAGTAATTGGTATAAGGAGTTGGTATAAGTAATAGAATTGACTCCGTGCACGGCGACCGTTGACGTTCGAAATTGAGTGTGCGGACCAGTACTTCCGGTGATCTGACAGCGAGAGCGGGAGACAGCGAGAGACAACAGCAGACCGAGTTCCATTACCACAGAGATATTTTTTCACAATAGTCTTTTTAGGATTCAAGAGAGGGACTTGCCTTTCAGAGGGTGACAGCCTCAGCACTTCATTGTTGTGTGCCGTTATGTACCATTTCGTCACGTTACAACAGAGAAGTCAGCTTTCATGCATTCCCCGTTAACGCTGCGGTACGGGATGAGTGGATACAAAAGATCCGGAGGGATGACTTCAACCCGACCAAATTTTTTAAATGCATATCATTTTCAGTGTATTTCACCTGTGCGTTTCTATGCTTTCTATTACTGCATTTATTTTGTGCAAGTGAGATGAGTAAAGATCATAAATCTTTATCTGTCTGGTGTTTATAAGCAGGACAGTATTGTACTACGTGTAAAATATACACAAACTTACCTATATTAAATTGTTTGTGGTACCTACAGTTAATATATGTGATTATAATATTGATCGAGCAATTGATGTAAGTAAAAATATATGCGCAGAACTGAGAAAATAGTATTTATGGAGATAAAATTGTAGCCTATCACAGGGCAAACATGTGAATGTTCACGGTGCATTTTATACAAACAACTCTAATCGTAGTTGTAATATTTACAGCTCTATATTTACAGTAGGCGCATAATTGTCATTGTATGTGTATGCAGCATGAGTCAAATACAATCTTCTGTTCGTGAACAGTTTTCATTCATTAATCTGGCTCGTGTGATAGTAATATGGATCTTAGTAGTATTTTAAGTGATAATTGATTCTATAAACAACTATAAAAGATAATTTTCGGCTTTCTCCGGCTCCCTGCACCGGGCGTAATGCGGAACCGGAAGTGTCTACCGTACACTCGCTGATCCGAAATCCAAAATGGCGGCCACGTGAAACTAGCGAATAGAACA
>NW_028295933.1:0-22358 GCF_964197995.2 Scardinius erythrophthalmus
ATTATAATCATATGGTTTTCTGAATAACAAAATAATTGAAAAATCTAAATTCGTGTTCACACTACAGATATCGTTCCAGTGACTTCCGTTCATAGGCATGCGAATGCAGGAGACCAGAAATGCAAGCTCATGTGACTTTGGCTGCATTCCAAAGTTCAAGTTTGGCTAAATCTGACCTGCAATTTTGTACATAAATAGAAGACCAAAAGAAGAACGATACGTCACGCTGCAAGAATAAATGATCAACGGTTCAGGAAATAACCTTTACAAGCTTTTTCCATTTCTTATTATAAGATTCACTGGCAAATGAAGGCAGCATTTATTTTACAAAAATAAAATAAATGCTCTAAAAATGAATTCCATAAGAGATTCCCAACTCAAAATGATAGAACTACAGAAAAGTTTTGAATTAAAACACCTTGCATTATTTGTAAGCTTAACATTTGCCTGTCATCTCACCGTGGCCGGTGAAGCCACCTCCAGGTCCATGGGTTCAAAGATAAGGCTCATCTGCGGGGACATCTGGATGATCTCTCCACTCATGAGACAAAGCTTCTTGTTGTCATCCAGTACAGTGTTCATGTTCTCAATCCACACTGCGTCCACAGGCCCATCGAAAATCAGCCACTTTCTGTCAGGACTCTGTTGGGGAGGCAGTGGACAGTCAGACTCACATTGAAAAATCTAACTTTAACTTTTCTGTTTGTGCTATGGCTATTTCATAATAAAATAGGTTATTGTACATGGTGTTCTTTTATTTTAGCATTTTGTAGATACGAGCTACCCAGCACAAGATGTTTTTCTGCAGAACACCAAATAATGACAGTGTTTTTTCCTAAGCTTTTAAGTGAAAATATTTTTACGTATAACTCTAACAAACCATGGATGCTTTGATTGAAAAATGATGCTAACTAACATTTTCTCATGAAAGTTTCTCGTGTAAAAAATATTGATTTTTAATTTTCAACACTTTGACATTTTATTAACAAATCACAAGCTTGTATTGCTTGCATTGTTTTGGCCTAGTTATTTCCACTGAAACAGGCTTTTCCTGCGATTCTGTAACATGCATTCAATGCCTCAAGAAAAAGCAGTGGCAATCAAATATAAAACTAAATGTGAGGAAAACATTTGACACCAGTCTCCTCTTATTATGTTGCTTTTTATTCCTCAATTACAGCTATTAGAGGATCTAGGTTTGTTCCTCACTTTCTTGCTGCACCAAAGAGACTGATCTACCATATCTTCCGCCAACTGTTTTAACAAAAACATTTCTATCGTAAGCCGGGGGAAACAAAGCTTCAAACTGTAATCCTTTAGGAATGTGGGTATGACTGAACTCTGAATAACATAAAAGTTAGTGGGTAAAATATGTCACAGTTTTAGGCTTAGTGTTACCATGGTGAAAGAAATATAAGAGCTGCATGTTTCAGGCAGACACCACTGTGGGAAATTAAGTACTCTGTTTTGAGATGTCTTTAACTTGATGGCAGAGAATTTAACATTCATTGCCATTTATGTATCTAGTGGTGACTTAAACACAATTTCTTTCTGTACATGGACAGCCATTATTACTGTTTACTAAATCTTACACAATGTGTGCAATGCTGAGAAGCAATAAATGTGATGGTGCGAGGGAAGGATGGATAGAAAGCTAAGAGAAGTAGAAGGGGGATGTATGGATGGATGGATGGATGGAAGGAAAGAGGTATGGGTGGATGGATGAAGGCAGGGAGGACAGAAGGATGGATGGATGGGTGGATGAGGGAATTAGGAATGGGTAGATGGGGGTAAACAGATGGAAAGATGGAAACAGATGGATTTGATGAAAAGATGATAGGAATGGATGTAAGGGGGAATGGAATGGAGAGATGTATGGATGGATGAGAGGATAGAGGTATAGATAGATGAATAAATGTATGAATGAAGGGATGGATGGATGGATGGGAAAGAGGGATGAAAGGAAGTTATGGATGGATGGATGGATGGATGGATGGATGGATGGATGGATGATTGAATAAATGAGTTATTGAATAAATGGAGGGAGAGAGGATGAGTGGAATAGATGTGGGATGGATGGACAAATAAGATAAATGAACTGGTAATTGTACCTGGGAAATGGCAAAAGCTCTATAGCTGACAGCCAAGATGCCATCTGACCATTCATGGGAGACGGGGTCAAACTGGCCATACAGCTGGCCCATGGTGATAGACTTTGGGTTGATAACAGTGATCTGAACCCTGTTCTCCTCCATCAGACCCTGCATTCAAAACAGGTTAAGTTCTGTTAATATTATAATAGAACACTTACACACGTTTTTGCAGCAGATTTCAATCGTGTCATTAGCATGTGTATGAATGTGCTTCAGTGCATTGATTTATAGCAGTACCATCACTAAATGTGTTGTCTGTTCTTTGGAAACACAAGAAATCACATTTCTTTTTATGAAAACATTTTGCAGACTTTTTAAGCGTTCTATTATGCAAAAAGAGCAGTTTGTATTGTGGCATTGTGATACAAATACACATTCACTTGGAACTGCTTGAGAAATGTGGGAGTATTTGAGACTTTGGTAGTTCACATCCTCTGGGTACAAGAAAAAAGTACTCAAAAAAAGTCAATAAGTAGGATAAAAGAACAAAAGTTTAAAGCCCTATCTTATGTAACAGATGTACAATGTTGAATGCAGAAAGCTCTACTCCCACTGTGACTATTTGAGCAGCACTAGTTTTTGTGAACAGTTGTCAATTTCCAGCACCTTCTCACAGATGTCATGCAGAGCAGCAGAGAGCACACGGTAGGCCGATGTCTTCCCACCGAAGGGCTCTCCCACCAACATGAAGCCGTGACGCACAATCATCATTTCATAGATCTGCAGGATCTTCTCAGCAAAGAAGTCAGTGACCTGCAGGTTCATCTTGGCACTGTTTTCCTTAATAGCCTCAAGCAGCACACTATAGTCTGGTTTCGGAAGCTTGACCCCAGGGAATAGATCAGAAGTGATGCCCTGGACAGATTCACAACGACTGAGAAGTTAGTGAGTTAGTTAATATTAATTTAAGCATTACATATACATTTTAATGAATGCATAATTTGTGGTATATGTAGAATATATTGATGTGTGGTCCTAGATGTTGTACCTCAAATAATGGAAGGTCATGAGCCAGAAATTTTGGAAGGTTAACATCAATAATAGATCTCAGCAACAGAATATCTTCGTTCTCCTCTGGAAACATCAACTGTTACATGTTAAACACAGGGAGAGAAAGAGGTTTGACACTCAATAAAAGAATTGCTTGTGCTGTCACTTTTCCAGGGTCTCCATGGGAGAGTGGCATTCAGCCACATTGTCTTTGCTCATTCTTTACCATCACAGTGATTTGCAACTCAGACCTGAGGGGTTTAGAGCATGCCTTTGTCTCCAGAAGTAATTTCAAGATGGCAAAAGAGTGCGGTCTCGGGTGTGATGGTGCAAAGATTGCTGTGAAAATGACACAGGCATATTCATTTCTGAGAACAGCAGAGATGACTCAAGCAGACACTATTCAAATTTGGTAAAATGAGAAAAGTGAGTGGGAGCTGTCAAGGTCAGGGTCCTCCTCTGCCTATTTCAGTTGTGTGACATCCGATTTTTTGTGGCTTTGCTATTCCAGGATTCTTATTGTCACACAACAGACATATTAAGAAGAGCAATGGTCACATTCTAGTAAATTACAAGTTGTCACTACTGTCTTGAGTGCTTGTCCTGTTCTATACACTCACTATTTGGTTATTTAGGTCAATGACTGCATTCTACAAGAAAATTCACACCCTTAAAATTCAAGTAATGACAACCATATTTTTATTAAAGAGGCCATGGCATATCATGCAAAAATCTATTTTTCTTAATAATTTGAATGTCAAACAGTTAAATCAACTGCACACTTCCCAGTGTAAAAAGACATTAAGTGTACTAACAAGCTGCAACTTATTATTTCAAAACTATACACACCTAGTGATAGTGAGAAATAAGGACAAACTAGTATATTTTTATTCTAAACACCAGAGCATCAAACAGCAGAGGATCCAACAGCAATGTCGCAAACAAATGTATGAGTAACAATGTTTTTACCATGTGTCACGATTGCTTTGTCTGTTACAGATTGTTTGATATGTACTAAGTATTTATACAATAGTGCCGCAGTTAAACTGAATAGTTGTGATAGTTGTGATTTGCTGTTTTTTCCTTTGCAGGAGATTTCTGGATACGGAAGAAAGCACAAAGAGAACGCTGCTTTTGTTATTGTTAATGTACAGTTATCGCTGTAGTCCTGAATAAAAGCTTCAGTGAGAGAGATCTTGTGTTTTGTCATCAGTAAGACATTTCATTGAATTTACATTTTATTTAAAACACAACACTGTAAATTACAATACATTTTTCACTTTATCAAAAAGGATGAACAAAGAATAGCCTATATAAGAACGACAGTGCAACAAACAATGGTACATTCATTCATAATTCTGTTTACACAAAACACAGTAAGTTATCATTAGTCAACTATAACTGTGATAAATCTTGAACTTCAACTATGTAACAAAATATTTTTCAACATTGGAAGTTTTCAAAACAATAATGTGGGGTTGCTGTAAATTATTTTTATATGCAAAACTGTGACCGTTCAGTGGCCCTTTACTTACAAGTCTGTACGTATATCAAAAACAGCATAGAAAATTCCCTATTGCTTCTAAATTATGATGTTTTTTGATAACATTATAAGTGGATATTAGAGAACATTGTAAAATAAAATAAAAACTTTAATAAATGTAAACCAAGAATGAGTGTACCAAAGTGCTGTTTCACATTCTCATGCAAAGAGGGTGTTTATATAGTCTTAAAGGCACAGTAGTAAAACTCCACGGCTTAAAGGTGCTATATGTTGCTATATGTCATACATATATATACATAATGTTCATGTATTAATCGCTTATTTATTGCCAATGTGTGAGCATCCTGTAACGAAACCTAAAAAACAAGACCTTCTCCAACTTCCTATGTTGTCTATGAAAGCCTGTAGACTAATTTTTATGTGAAGGATTCGGGACATGTTTGCCGGCAAAATTAAAAGTATGTGACATTTACACACGCTAACTGAGTGTCTCTCCTCCGTACTATGACACATGAAACATGAAACGTATGTTTATAAAATGTTCAGGTAATGCAGAAAGAACTATTCTGAACTGTAATGTCAATGTGTCATGCAAAGAAAAGAGGTTAATTCAAACTATAGGCTCACAAAGTCTAGTCTCAAATATACTGAGACTAATGTAATGTAACTAATGTAAATATACAAATATACATTATGCTGGTGAATTGCAGAGCTTGTGCAAACATTACACTTCGCTATGATCAGATTCTTTCTCAACGATGTCATTTTTGTTGTGTTTATTTTATCATTTAGAGGAAACCGCGCCGCACATATTTACATATTAATCTAAACATCACTCTTAGGACAGCATCTGGGTGTTTAACAGTACAGTATATGGCAGCAAATGTATTTCCAACTTCTTTTTACTTCTAAGCAAAAAATAAAAAAGAACTTTGAGTATATCGGCACATTGAATTATGTTCAGTGCCTTGTGTATGAGCTGGCTACAGTTCACTTAGCGGCCACCGGTGTCGCTAATAATAAGGGTTTCTGAATTCTACATATAGCTCCTTAAAAGAGAGTGGGGGATATGGTAGACATTTCGCTGAATAGTACAATATAGACGTATTGACAGTCTCTAAAATGTAAAGGTATTTACATATGCACAACTTTACAAATATAAAATCTTCAAGAATCCTTTATAAGTAAAATTATAAATATATTTGTATAATTGCATTTTACTAATGCATAGATTTGAAAAGGCCACAGTGGCAAAAAATAATATTATTTATTTATTTATTTATTTATTATTTAAATTGTATACATTTTTGTACATAGTAGATTTACGAAATCCAAACTGAGCAACTAGTATTAATTCAGTGACGTGACTAGAAGCACAAGACAGTGTATGAACAGTTCCCTGGTTACTAACAATTGCTGGGCATTAAAACGTCTTTGGTCACAAACATTAGTTTGGTCAATAGCTGTTGGCATCGTCCTTGTTTGCAGCCACAAGATGCAAAACTGCTGCCGTGTTTACTATGTCAACCATTGTCAGTTTGATGTAGAAGAAGGTAATCCTTTATTCGGCACAAACACAGAACACGATGGGATTCACTCCTCCAAATAAATGCAACTGTCACTCCTAAAAGTTTGTAGGGAGTGAGTGACCTGTGTGGCTCTGACAAGGGACTCCCATGTCCCATGGCTTTTATTCAGGTGGCGCAGTCGTATCAGAACAGCAGAGTAAATGGAAAGACAGTATTCATTTTGCTCGAGCCACATTGTGTAGGCGCTGCAGTTGTTCCTTTGACCTGTCTTCTCTGATGCCCTATTGCTGCACTACTATTCTCAGTGTCTCAGTGTATGAGGATAGTCCTTTGTGCATACTAAATAAGCTTTTAGATAAATGAGTGCAACAGTAATAAATCAAAGATCAAGGAATGTGCTCAGGTAGGGCCACCTATGAACATGAAAGTCACCATGTTCTGGCCTTGTTTCAGGGGATCTGATCATGCTGAAATGAGCATATAAGCATATTCTACGGTGCTCTGCACAAAAGCCTCGACTGCCTGTCTAGCAATCGAATGGAATTATAGTTTAACACATGACAACTGCAGATTTGTATTGACATTTTAATCTGAAATGCTTTCTTAAATTTTTTGCTTTTACACGACCGAGAGAGAGAGAGAGAGAGAGAGAGAGAGAGAGAGAGAGAGAGAGAGAGAGAGAGAGAGAGAGAGAGAGAGAGAGAGAGAGAGAGAGAGAGAGAGAGAGAGAGAGAGAGAGAGAGAGAGAGAGAGAGAGAGAGAGATGTACTCATTGGAGCCCCAAAACACTCTTCTTAATTTCAATAGTTCGTTTTTTTCACAGATTTGCAATTCCCTGTGCTGCCGAATTGAGTGTGAACACTATTTATATTCAATGTCAGATTCATTTGGCTTTGATCCACAGGCGAAACATGGTGAGAGGAAGAGAGGAGAAGGAGCGTGCAATGGGAATGAAGATGAAGTGGAAATGTTTCACTTCTCTGACCTTTGGTAACTCTGTGCTGATAACAGTGGCAGGCAAAGAGGAACTGGGCCAACTGCAGTTGGGAGTCATTCAGAATTGCTTTAACAAGTTTATGAAGTACTCAGAAATGGTAGCTAAGCAGAGGCCAAAACATATAACTACTAAATGAAATGAGACGTTAAATCAAAACAACAAAGGCCTTCACATTTAAATACAAAATGAAAGCTGATTCTTCAAATCACATCATTATAGATTCAGGCCACAGACGTCGCAAATAAAAGGCCATGAATTGAACTGCAATGGTAAACACCACAGAATGTTTTTAGACAGAGTAGTTATCTTGTGACTTTAATCAGTTAGGCTAAAGCAATAGATTCTAGCTTTTGTAATAAATATTTAAAGGGGACATATCATGAAAATCTGACTTTTTCCGTGTTTAAGTGCTATAATTGGGTCCCCGGTGCATCTACACCCAGAAAACGTGAAAAGTGACAACCCAGTCATTTTGTTTTGGTAAGCCTTTCTCTGCAATCAAATCATAAAATAATCCGATCAGATTTCTCTCCCCTTCTGACGTAGAAAGGGAATCTTATTATAATATTACCACACCTTTACCTGCACGTTTCGACCCCCGGCGCTGCCATTGGTTTTCGCAAGCGACAACAGTGTAACTAGTTCTAACGCAATGGCAAAAGTTTGAGCAAAGCTGCAAACTGTTTTGTCTTGGCTGCACAGAACAAAAAATAACCAAAAAATGTCACCGCTGTCTTATAAAGACCTCAGGGAACTGTGTCAATTTGTGTAAAAGTTAAACATGACGGTACATGCAAGTCATTGAGATCAACGTAACTCCACAAGAACTACATAAATGTATCCACTAACCATTCAGAAACGTCCAGGTGCAGTCTAAAAGTTGTAACCTCTTTCTGGGTATCTTCCTGCATTGCACTACTGGTTATTTCTGAGATTTTGGATGATTCGCGTGTTTTGTTATTGCCGGAGTATCCGAAGCACGTGTAAAGGATCGGCCGTCTTCTGAACAGGGGCGGGGAGCAGCAGCTCATTTGCATTTAAAAGGGGACACACAAAAACAGCGCGTTTTTGCTCACACCCAAATAGAGGCAAATTTGACCAGCGATAATAAATGATCTGGGGGGTATTTTGAGCTGAAATTTCAGACACACTCTGGGGACACCATAGATTTATATTACATCTAGTGAAAAGGGGCATAATATGTCACCTTTAAGAATATAAGACCAAATAAAATCAAATATAAAATAACCAAAATATAAAATTAAAATATTATATGTGTCACTGCAAAGTTAAAGCATATTATTTTTAATTGAAACATTTAAATCTTAGTGTGGCAAAAGTGCAACATGTGGGGCTTTTTTGTAGATACAGGTCCTACCTTCAGGTTCCCTGCGGCGGTCAGAACAGATTTGACAGCCCTCATGCCGTAATCATAATGGTGTTGGGAAGAGAGCTGCTCAGAGCACAGTCTATATGTAGCTACAATCTTCACTGAGAGCGGTCGTGCTCTGACAAACCCACAGGAGTACAGCACTATCTCAGCTATCAGAGCATAGTCTGGCACCATCATAGCTACTGTCCGGAATAGAGCCTGCAGCAGAAAATTACACAACATTCACAATTATAGAACAAGCTAAATGAACTACTCTATTAAAACGGAATGGAAACACATATTTAACAGTGACAGCAAGAACATTACAGAAACATTACCAAAATACAATATCATATTAAAAATAATAATGGATATTACACTCATACATAACACTCATAACACTACATGACATTGTTTTTAGGTAAATTTTCATATTAAATACCCATTGTTATTATTCGCTAACTTATGTTAACATTAACAAAGTTTCTTATAGTAGTTTCAGTGAAGCACTTTTTTTCTGGGGAAAAAATGAATATAGGGCATGTGATTAAAGTATGACACACTCAAAAATTAAGCATATTCCATATACTCTGCACTTGGAGTGGACTTGATTCTCTACATGCCTTCAGGTTGTCAGGTAGTTCAGAGCGTCCAGCATAGCCAGGGTTCATGGTGATAAAGACAGCGCAGGTAGGGTTCAGTTTCAGCTCTGTCCCCTCAAACAGCAGCATCTCAACGTGTGCAGAAATACCTGCAGAGAAAAAAATTATTATGCATCCAACCCCAAACCCAGAAATCTCATTATATTAATAGATTTATGCAATGTAAGCATCCTAAAGCTTGATTTGACTGGACTCAACTCATCAAATTCAGATGTAGGCATCTATTAAGTTTGATAGTATATAGGAGGTTTGGAAAAATAAATTCTGTAGCTCCATTGATTGAACCTTAAAATCCACTCAAATTGCAGTGAACATTCTAACTCAAAATGTGCACACAAACACACACCTCTCTGGATGGTTAGAATTTGCTGAGCCACCACTGAAAGCACTTCCAGATCAATGCGGTTGAACTCGTCAAAGCAGGCCCAGGCACCGGCCGACAACAAGCCCTGGAAGAGACCAAGTATCTTTACCAAGACTTACAGCAAATGTAGTCTGAACACACCTTTGCTGCCAGATAACTGACAAAGGGTGAGCATGATGACATTAAAACGCAAGCTCTTTGCAATTCTATGCCCTCTGATTAAGATACAGCTGTGGTTCCCTGATAGTACTGAGGCTGTACAGCAAAAGCATAGCAATCTTTGCTAGCACACCAAACTAAAAGGAAAACTGACATGCCTGTATTTATTATCAGATATAGTGGGGTCTAAAAGTCAAAGGTCACTAGAGAAAATCATTCTATAATAATACTTTTGCTATCATCTAACATTATCAATATAAACTTTTAACATTTTATTTTGAAAGGTTTAACTGGAAATGAATATTCATTTTAAAATGTCTTAGTATTACGATCCATTTAGGTTAAATCGTAACAAAAGAAAATAGACATGACTCCCACGCCCAGTCGTCAGACCAAAAGATAAACCAACAAGTCCAAAATTCAAGAAAAATTATCAATGTTTTATTAAGATGAAGAAGATGAACATATAAGTAAAATAGAGTATTTCCAGAGTAACATAAACCAGTGGGTGCATAATCTTCAGGAAGACCCAAGGCCCAAAATAACGAACAAAACTGATAATAAACAAAATATCAGTTTTGTTTATGTTCCTCTTTGATAACAGAACCCAAAAGGACATGAACCCCAGAAGTTTAATGATCATGTTCTCCAAAATGATCTGAGAAAAATAATTTATTCATTCGTTAGGGTTAGGGTTTTTTTTAATGATTTTTTTTTTTTTTTTTACAGAAAATTAACATGGTCATTCTCATAATGAATTAGAAAACAATTCTTTATTCTACTTTTTTATTTATTTTTCAAAATAATAAAACTTTCAGTTTATTTCCAGGTTTAAATAAAACTAAATAATTATTAGATAATTGTGGTCTTTGATTCTTTTGACATTGTATTTCCCCCAGAGTAATGTCTAATTTAACTCTGGATTTAGAAAAGACTCAATTTAATTAGTAATATGTTGTGGGGTCAGTAATCTATAAGACAACACAAGACAAGATGAGACCAGACAAATCTCATTATGTACTATTATTTTGAAGAGTTCATAACCCCTTTCTGCAAGAAACCTTCTTTTTTTTACCACAACAATTCTGGCATTCTGAATCTGTGTTACTATAGTAACCAATGACAGTAATATCAGTCAGTGCTGTGCTGTTCTGCTCGAGAGGGTTTTTAAAAAAACACATGGAGCTTAACCTCATGTGTGATGTTTAACTTAGCCATCATTTCACATTTCTTTCCCAGTAAGTCATTGCCAAATACTGTTATATTGTTATATGTTCTTTTCTTTTTTTAAATAACATATTTTGCTGTGAGCTGAATAAAAGAAACTTATAAATAACTTGGCTTAAGCACAACTTGTAAAAACTTGTAAAATACCTGTTCATGCATCATAACTTTGTAAAACTTACCTTAAAGAATTTTCCCAGTGCAATATAGTCCAGGCCATCGGAACAGTTGAAGACTACACACTGCTTAGCTACAGCTTTAGCCAGATCTTTGGTGGTTTCGGTCTTGCCGGTACCTGCAGGACCCTCTGGGGCTCCACCAAGATGTAAATGTAAAGCTCCAAATAGAGTTCTGGTAAAGAAAAGGTGCAGCCAGAGGTTGTGTTAACTGAATTAAATAATTTACTGAATTTAATAACATAAACAGAGAGTTCAAAATATTTTCAGTCATTCTGAAAGATAAAAAAAAATACACTAAAGTAGCTATGTTCAAAAGTTTGGGGTCTGTATAGTTTTTTTATTTTATTTTTGCTCACTAAGGCTGCATTTATTTAATCATACAGTAAAAACAGTAATGTTGTAAAATTGTATTATACTGTAATTTAAAAGTGACAAATAATTTCCAGCATTATTAATCCAGTTTTTAGTGTCACATGATCCTTCAGAAATCATTCTAATATGCTTGTGAGTGATTCTTTGATGAATAGAAAGTTAGAAAAACAGCAAGTTTTTACCGTCATATTTGATCAGTTTAATGCATCCTTGCTGAATATCTGAGAATCAATATCTTTTTTTTTTTTTTGTAAAAAATCTTACTGACCTCAAACTTTTAAATGTGTATCTGGTCTATTGCATTTCCCTAAACAAGAAACATCGCCACTAAGGGATGCTGATAGGAATTAGAAGAGAAGAAAATTGAAGAAAATAAAGTTGTAAAGTGCTCCAACGAAAATAGACTACATAGACCACATCTATATAACATTTAGAAAACAGAAAATAATGATAGATAAAAATACAGCATGACGTAATATTCACAATCCAATTAGTAAATTATTATTTGTAGGCATCCTCTGGGTGGAGCTACAATGAAAATGCATTCTGACCTATAGCAGCGATCAGTGAGAGGAGTGATGACCAGTCGTGGTGTGTTTCCAAGATACTCATAGCCATATGCCAAGCCTGCATTGATCATCTTTGTCTGAAGCTGGTTTTCCTTCATAGTTGAATCAAAGATTTGAAAGAAAAAATGGAATCAAAGCAGATCATCTGGTGTCAAAAACAATATCTGCACATACTATTCACTAATAAGGTCGGAATAATTTTCAATCACATTTACAGACAATCAAACTGACTTACAATCCAATAGTAGCGCAGCTGGCTGAGCCACTCAAAGTTGGTCTCATCATCCACACCCTTCTGTACCAAAGAGGCCAACACATCCCGGGCGTGAACATCAAGCACCACCAGCGCTCCAAGTGTGACTCGGTTCTGTTTGGACAGCTTGCCACGCACCAGAGTCACAATGTCATCTATCTGAGTATTGTTCTGATCCAGATAGGCCTGAAGAGCCTGATTAAGAAATAACCCAGTCATATAAAAATATATTATGTAAGGGATAATGTACAGTAAGACAGTAACACAAAATGAGGCAGATAATGACTACACATTATCTTGCTTATAATATGGCTAATTGGCAAATAAGTAAATAAATAAATAAATAAATATAAATTAAATTCTGATTTGAGTTTAATTGTTTTATTATATGAGAAAAAAGAAGACATGAAAGAGCACAGATATGTGGACCAAAGTATTGGAGTCAGTTTAGCAGGTACTGTAAGTAACTATGCACAAATATTGAGTAGAATGCCATGAATAACCAAAGGACCCTTTTCAAATTTCCAGGGTTCTCAGAAGTGGAAGTCATCATAGTTGGGTAAACTTCTATAGTGGTGAATGGGAGATGACAGCAAATATAAGTTTTATGTTCCCATATGCTTCAATAGCAAAAGAAAACTGAGAGACTGATTACAGCAGTCAGAAGAGTGAAAGATGTCAAATTTGCCGTCACTCCCTCAGCCGTAGTATTAGAAACACCCTTGCAGAAGTGTTAATTCATTTTTTGTAATTTATTGCCAAGGTAATATAACACGATAATAATATTATAAATGTATATTAAATGTGTGTTTTTTTTGTGTTGAGTACTGTGGAAACGTGCTATCACAGTCCATTAGAAGGGAACACAAGAATGAAGAATTCCAGAGAGCTGTGCTATAAAAGATTAGGTAACACTTTATTTTACAGTGTCCTTGTTACATACAATATGTTAAATGTACTTACAATAGTAATAACAGTAAATTATGCATTATTACATGCAACTAACCCTCAACCAAATCCTAATCCTACCTTAACCCTATAGTAAGCACATGTAGTTGCTTAATATTACTCAGTACTTAAATATATAATTACACTGTAACAATGACACTTTAAAATAAAGTGTAACCAAAGATTATATTGCTATGTATAACATACCTCTGGTCCCTTTGCAATGGCTTCATGAATGTCCTTTGTCCAGTAAACCTGTGACACACAGAGCACTGTCTGACCCGGCCAGGCCCTGACCCAGTTGATTCTTAGGTCTTTCGGATATGCTTCCAATGCCTCTCCAATCACCTGACAGCCAGGAGCCAAGAGGCACAGTTTGCATTATTTTACATTTCTTAGAATAGCACAGACATATATAATATTGATCTGAAATTCATTCACTCTGATTTTTTCAGATGTTTTGCTGTTATTGCTTGTAAATGTGATATTCCAAATTGAAATGACCATTTCACCTCTATCCATAATGTTTAAGGTAAATAAAGTTGAGATTTGTATGTATTTCTATTTGACATCCATTTAAGTAACTCTGGTGTGAAGAGTGTGTGAAAAAGTGGTAAATATATATGAATTCATTATGGGTGTTTTTTTTTTATGTCTGGTGGATTGTTTTCTTCATTGTATTATTATTAGGGCTGTCAAAGTTAGCGCGTTAATAACGCGTTAACGGAAAATCATATTAACGGCACTAATTTTTTTAACGCGCGATTAACGCAGCGCGTATTTTCTGTTTGACCCGTGGCCCAACCCCTAGTTGGAGAAATGGAGATACACCGTGTTGCCAACCTAGCGACATTGCAGACCCCTTTGGCTATTTTTTCCCTTCAAAAAAGCGCCCAAACCTTATTTAGTTTCTGAGAATCTACCGGTACCGCCGGTACTGCTCTCCCAGCACGCGCGCGCGCCTCTCTCTCTCGCTCTTTCTCTGCGTCTCGCGCGGAGGAGCAGCGCTTTAATTCAGTTAAACACAGATATTATGTTGCTTCTCTAATTTTACAAGTATAGCCGAAATCAGAGCACAGATATTGTCTTTATCGTATGTGTATTTGATTTCATCAGACGACGGCTCGATTATCAGGATTTTTGTGCAGATTAACTTAACATCTTGAAAGGGAGAGCTAGTTATGTCTTAATGGGTCGCGTTTCAGTCACTATTTCATATTCATTCCGTTGTTTGACAACAGAAACAGTAAAATATACCAATGAAAACAGTTTTATGGAGAATTTAGCTAAATCAAAATAGGCACAGAGAGAGACAAACTATAATGTAATAATTCTGCTAAATGTACATTTAGCATTTTCAGAAGAGCTGCCCTGTCATGCAAAAATCTAAACATGTTTGTGTTAGTAAATTGCTCTGTGCAAAGAAAGAGAATGGGAACCTGGTATTTCTTTGTTCTTTCTACACGTGTCTAATAGACATGAACAAGTTCTTTGAAAAACATCTATGACCTTTGAAACATCTTCAATGTCTCGTCTTCATGCTCTATGTTGACTATGGTTTCAATAATAAACATACATTTGCATAAAGCATCTATAATTATCCATGCCCATGTTGATTAGAGTATTACAAACTTGAAAAGTATTAATTTAAGGTACATTTAGAACAAATCAAAAGATGTGCGATTAAATGCGATTAATCGCGAGTTAACTCATGGCAATCATGCGATTAATCGCGATTAAAAATTTTAATCGATTGACAGCCCTAATTATTATCTCTTTCAAAATAAAAAAATAGAAACATTGTCTAGCCACAAGCAATTACCTGTGCGTAGGATTTGTCAACAGAACCTATTAAAGTACACGTCAGGCTAAACTAAATCGAATCCAATTACATAGTTTCCATTTCTGTTATTTAGAAAACCACTGACTCAAAGAAAGTTCATACATTTCTGTACCTTGTGTATAGAGTGCAGCATGCCAATCTCCAGCTCCAGGAGCCATTTTTCCACCTGCCCACGAGCTTTAGATGTAGAGATGATATCCAGCAGCTCCACCACCTCTCCTTCGCTGCTCCTCATATGAGTGATGTCCAAAATGTCAGTGAACACCACGCTAGCAATACCTTCAAAACACTTCTTCAGGTGAGGCTGCACCCTGAAACATAAAAGGTGGCGGTGAACTGATGCCCCTTTCCAACGCAAATCTGATATTTCATTTGAGGTGACAAGCAAAATCAACTGCACCGTAATTATGTTTCAGCAACACCGAGATGTTTAAAAAATCTCTCTTTCAGAGAAAAAGCAATACTCGAATGTGTAACCCTGTGAGACAATAGCATGGACAACTTTTATGTCGTACCACCTGGAGTCAGTGACTCTATTCACTTTTATCTTCATTTATTATCACTTCGACCCTCTGGTTGTTTGTGACCCACACCTCCGCAAAACAGCTGCTGCAATTTGAATTTTTTTTCTTCTGTAAAGCTAGAATGTCAGTTGAAACTAGACTCAAATGTATAAGAAATGGGGGAAACACAAAGGATGAGGGAGAATGACACAGGGAGAGCAAGAGAAAGAGAGCAAGAGAAGAGCAGAAAACAAGGCAAACTAAGGCTAACATTCCTAGTTTTGTGAAACCAAAAGAACAATTTGAACTTGCATTTGAGGCATCATCATTCATCATTAAACAAATACCTGGGGTGAAATATATTTGGTTATACGTTAAGGACCTGCACAGGGGAGCCACAGCAGAGAAAGTAGGCCAGTGTCCCAGGGAGAAGAAAAAGCACTATAATTAAATTCCCTTAGTAAATACTGGATTTTAAGGGGTTCAAATTTGGTTTTCCAAGGCAGAGGTGAAGCTAAATTGCTTTTCATTTGTCCTTCCCTGTTCCTTTTGAGGCCTCACATGCTAAATGTTCATGTAGGCAAGAGTGGCTAGGTAGGCGGTGTAACATTATTTGGATATGCCCTGAGAGACATGCCAAAGTAGGCTATGTGAGAACATAAGACATATTCATAAATATCACAGGCTTGAGAATTAAGCTCTGCAGAGTGAATGTTGTGTTTCTCATTTCATGTTACAGTAAATTACATCTAGCCTACATTCTTGCTTATACCAAACACTCTTCGTAGCAGTTCATAGCAATTCATACTACTAGTGATTTCTTTCACAGCTATATGATGAAAAAAGACCATGTTTAAACTGCATTTCAGAGCATGAGTTGTAACAATACAGTTTCGATCCCTTTTATTCTTCATGAAAATTCAGAAAAAGAAAGCATAGCAGCAATTGACCAAAACTTGCATCATATGTTTTTTTTTTTTTTATATAATTGAGAATGAACTGACAGATTTACCATAGTTCTTTCCGACATGCAGTCATCCAGCCTGCCCTTATTATAAAGCAATCTATCAACACATCAGATTCCAAATAGCAAGAATATTGAAAACAGAAGCCTTCAAAGTCAGATCCCCTTAACTGATGACAAACAATATTCCTCAAGCCTATAAATCATATTGTTTCCAGAAATATCTTCTTTAAGCCTATTTTCCTTTGAGGATGTGGAGAAAGTGTAAATTACTGTAACTCACTACACTAAAAGGGCAAACCCACAGAAAGTCTGACACTTCATATAGCTCCAGGAACAGCTGTAACTGAACCAGTGGATATGATTTAACTGTGGATCCAACAGAATGATCAACAGTGGTCACCAATGTGGGCTTTTCAACGGTCGGAATGCCTACACTGACGAGCCAAAACATAACCAGTAACAGGTGAAGCAAATATCGTTCATCATCTCCTAACAAGGCAACATAAGGTCTGGGTAGATTAGATGGTAAGCAAACAATCAGTTCAAACAATCAGTTCTTGAAATCAACGTGTTGGATGCAGGAATAAAGATATTAGCGAGGGCCAAATTGTTATGGCAAGGCGACTGGGTCACAGTATATTTAAAACGGCAAGGTTTGTGGGTTGCTACCGGTCAGCGGTGGTGAGAATTTACCAACAGTGGTCCGAGGAGGGACAAACCACAAACCGGCAACAGGGTGTTGGGCGCCCAATGCTCATCGATGCACTAGGGCGGGCAACGAAGGCCCGAGCCATCTGGTCCCATCTGGTCCGAGCCAACAGAAGGTCTACTGTGGCACAATACACAGTGCATCACACTTTGCTGCGTAGCTGCAGACCAATCAGAGTGCCTATGATGACCTGTCCACTGTCGGAAGCATCTACAACAGGCACGCGAGCATCTAGATTGGAGCAGTGGAAGAAGGTCGCCTGGTCTGATGAGTCCCGTTTTCTTTTATATCACATGGACGACCATTTACATGCATTGTTTACCTGGGAATTGATGGCACCAGGATGCACAGTGGGACAAGGACAAGCCGGTGGAGGGAGTGTGCTGCTGGGAAACCCTGGGTCCGGCCATGTGGACGCAAATATGACACGTGCCACCTACCTAAACATCACTGCAGACCAGGTACTCCCCTTCAATGGTGTTCTTTAGTGGAATTGGCCTCTTTTAGCAGTATAATGAACCCTGCCACACTGCACACATTGTTCAGGAATGATTTGAGGAACATGATGAAGAGTTCAAGCAAGGTGTTGCCCTGGCCTCCAAATATCCAAGATCTCAATCCAAATGAGCATCTGTTGGATATGCTGGAACAACAAGTTCGATCCACGGTCTATACCTTTGTTGGTTGGCACTGTTTTGGCAGGTGATCATAATGTTTTGGCTCATCAGTGTATATTGATATTTAGAAAGCATGGTCAGCAATGAGAGTTATAATGCCAATATATACACTTTCATTTAAAAGTTTGGGGTCAGTAAGATTTTTTTTTTTATAATTTTTTTTAAGCAAAAGACTTATACAGTATTTCAAATAAATGCTGTTCTTTTGAACAGAATCCTGAAAAAAATTATCACTATTTCAACAAAATATTACTGTTTTCAACAATGATAATAACAATAAATGTTTCTTGAGCACCAAATCAGCATATTAAAATGATTTCTGAAAGTGACACTGAACACCTGGAGTAATGGGTGTTGAAAATTGCCTCTGCCAGGAATAAATTTCATTTTAAAATATAATAAAACAGAAAACATTTTAATTGAAATTGTAATAATTGCCTAATATTCGCAATATTACTGTTTTACTGTATTTTTGATTTAAAAAAATGCAGCCTTGGTGAGCATAAAATATATCTTTCAAAAACATTTAAAAAATATTACCAATCCCAAACCTTTGAACATTAGTGTGTATATAACAATTCAGAGATAGTAAATGACATGTCCCAATATTGCTAAAATTAAAAGAAAAAGAAATGTTGTGGCAAGCAAGACGGTGGCGTGATTGATGATAAGCGCCACCTGCGTGCTGCACCGGTCCCGTATCTCTCACGGAGGAGCTTTGGAAGCATAAAAGGAGGAGTGATGCCAGTGAAGGATGAGAGAGGACCAGGCCTGGAATTTTACGTTATGTTTTGTTTATGTGTGCGGCAGTCGTCCGTGAGGGGCTGCCGCCTTTACTTTTGTTTTGTGTTTGTTTATTTTTGGATTATTCAAGTATGTTCGCCATTTCCCGCCTCCTTCTTCCCATAACAACTAGCCTTCGTTACAAATTTACACAACATTCACTTAAAATTCACAACAAAAAAAAACTCATTACCCACTGACAAAGCCATCAGTAAAATTGGGAAATATACAGGTATTGCTAAATGATCTATCTGACCGTCACTGTACTTAATACTTTCAAAAGTTCCTCTTTACCTGGTTGGATCTTTAGTCTCAGAGAGGATCTCTAGCAGCTCATCATTGGACAGGAAGAAAAATCGGGGGAAATAGAGTCTCTTCTTCTCCAGGTATTCATTTAGACCCTTCAGAATGAGTTCTAGCAACTCATTACTGCTTTTCATCTTGTCTAGCATCTTTTCAATGGCCACCACTGCCAGGACATGCTTGTCCTAAGAGAGAAACACATGTGATGCAAACAATGAATATCACAAAGGGAAACATTTAGACAGTTTGCAAGACATTTAGCCATGTCTTATAAAATTCAAATAAATGATGGGATAACTAGATTTTTACATCGTCTTCAGAAAATATGAGTGTTGCTTATAAAACATATTGCTGTGATGCTAGGTTGTATGTGATTTGCAAGTCATTGTTATGCAGTTATTAGGTGTTCTCAGTAGTTGCTAGGGTGTTCTGGTTGGTTTGCTTACAGCCCCAAGCTAAAAGAGACCACCAAAAAGTCTCTCTACAATATTCTGGTCCTTAGATATGGCTTGAGTTCTTCCTTCAATGCACTGTAAATCTATGGGATTCAACCATTTTCAACATCTCTCCTACACAAGCCCCATGGTATTATTCATGTCAGCCAGTGCGAGCTACTAGCTGAAGTTTAATACTTAGGAGTTTGTTCAAATCCCATACCCCATGTATGAGAAAAAGCTTCTATAGCATGAACCACTAATAATTTAGTAGATCAGTAAAGTGCATATTTGACCATAGCCAGTCATATTAGACCGATGTCTAAGGAAGCCTCTGGACTGTGTTAGCTGTTTTTAAGTTAAGCTGCACTTCAGTAGAGAAACTCAACAAGAATGAAAATCATGGGTAATGAAACACCATCACACTCCTTTTAATTCTTTGCCCCCAAAGTTCAGACAAATCCAGTGATGAAAAGATGATATTCATAGCCATATTTCCCTGCTCTCACAAAAGAGTTCATTTATGAAAGGTGTCTCCCACTAGGAAAGCTCATCCCATCTTTTGCTGTCTGATTTTCAAACGCTCCTCCAAAGGTTGTATGAAGGCCACGTCCTTCATTAAAGAGAGGAAACAATTGGATACCCCACCCCTCCTTTTCCACCTCTCACAGATGCTGCTCACCTGTAAAGAGATAATAATTGCTTTTTCCCCTTTTCGGATTGCTATTGATTTTCTATTACCTACGGTGACTAGACTTCACGTTCACAAAGAGATTGAAGTTTAACGATCACTTTTGGATGACAAAAAAAGCCTGAGTTTTCTGACAGGGACTGAGAGGAAGTAATGAAGGGTTGTTAATAACCAAAGCCTACACAAAATAACCCTTTTAAAACATGAAAACACCATTGCATGACTCTAATGGTGAAAGAGAGAGGGGATGTTTTATGCCAATTACTCTTTTAATTATGCTCCCTCTCCGTCACACTGAATTACTCAGAGTAAGAGGGTGAGTGCTGCCGGAATGCGCCTGAATAAAGAGATGCTGAAAATCATCCGCTTCCTTTCACAGGGTGCAGAAACATGCAGGTGGGCTGTTCAACAAATCCAGATATTCATAGTTACTGATCGTGTTTCCTTCATGAATGCAATACCTTTCATTTACAGTAGCAGTATGCCTCAGGTTCGAGAACAGCTTCACATGTCTCTACTTGTGTTTTAAGCTAAATAAAAACTGGGCACAGATCTGCATCTACTGCGCTGATGTTTCTCCCAAACACCCCACTGATATTGTAAGCATGTCTTTCTTTATGTACTGCTGTTCATGAAACCAGCATTCCTGTAAAGCAGCAACAGGCAAGAGCACCTGCCTTCCAGCTGAAATAATGTATGTTTGCTTTTCCGAGAAGAGCCATTTATGGCTTCTAGCCTAATGTGGAAATCATGGAGTGGTGTAGGAATTATTCAAAAGGAAAACATCCTTAAAGAAGCCCAGAATTTTGAATTCAATTACAGAATGTTTATCTCTGTTTCTGTCAAATGGGGAAAGTTAGAAACACATTAGAAAAAAGTAAATAAAATCTGGAGGCGACGAACAGCTCTGTGGGTACCATAGATGAAGAGAGACACCTAGTGGACATTCTGGTATTGCAGTCCATAGAATCATCTGATTATGGTTTAGGCACAAAGCTGTTTTTTCAAAAACTTGCTTTCACAGAATTGCTTTAGATTCATGTATAAAGAAATTCTACATGACAAAGCTTATATATGACTATAGTGAGTTTCTATTTCAGAGTGTCTGTCACCTATCAGCAAAAGGTCTGTTTTGAAAGTGTTTTTTAACTCCCTTAAAAGTTTTTTTTGAACCTATGGACGTTTTCTCAAACCTTGTGGAGGGAAGCAGCGTGAATCGTGCTGCACGACGACCTTGTTTTCTGTACACTCCCAGATTTGAGTCCCTCCAGACAAAATCCATAATTCCTATTTGATGGTACAGCCAGGCGACTTTTTTCCATTTAGAGGAGGACAACAGATATTGATGTCTCTCATAGCACTGAGACTGAGATGAGTGACTATGTTTGGGAGTGTGTCTGAAAGCTCTCTCATTTGTCATGAACACACAACAGTTTTACACAAAAGATATGTCAGAAAGTTCTCCAAAGAGTTATTCTCAACTCTAGATTTAAACAAACCCAAATTCATGTTTATATTTCTGACTCACCAAGCTGACTTGTTTCATTGAGTCCCTCCAGGTTTTGTCCACAGCAGTAAAGCGACGTCCCTCCTCAGGCATCTGGGCCATGATGTCTGGGGAACTGAAGATCGGCTCAAGGTAGAGCCATGTGCCCTGAACCTTCAGCCACTCATCCATAATTTCCTGCAGCAAAAGCAGCTTACCCTCCCATTCCCTGAGATACATGCAAACAGACACATTCATATTCAATGTATATATGCTAGACGAATATCTAAAACCTAGCGCCTTTCCACCATCAGGCTGAAGGGTTATCATTGCTGAACCATGTCGTTCTGTACAAATCTGTCCTCACTGTAATTTAGTCCATACAGGTTTTAATGGAAATGATAATGTCAACATTACTTAGATTGCTTAGAATGTTTCGGCCCGATGGTGGGGAAAAATAGCTTGTTTCACATGCAAATTTAGAGGAAGTAAGGCAGGGCGTAATTAAAAAGTTGCGCCCCCGTAAAATTTTCCTGATAGGCTAAATAATTTTCTGATGAGGTCGATCACAGTAGATATGGCTGAAAATAGGATGTAAACTTTTTATACCTACATTTTATACCCAATTTTAGCAATACTCTATGCAGAAAATTCATCTGTAAAATTAAACTAATTAGATGATATGCA
>NW_028295932.1:0-22336 GCF_964197995.2 Scardinius erythrophthalmus
ATATGGCACATGATATAGAGACTCCTGGATTTCTTGATGTGACTGATGAGATTTCTAGCAACCTCTGGTCTGCTGTTTTTGTTGAAGTATTGCTCTTTCTGCTCATCATTAAATCCTCGTACCTCTGTCACTTGATCAATGTAGTCACGGGGTATCCAACCCAGTCTCACGGCAGTTCGTGACATAGTCACGAAATTTAATCTATTGATTCGTGTTCGTGGACACGATTTTCCCTATTTTTTCGTGTCACTCAGCACGACTTTCAATCTAATGTATTTCAATGGGACGTATTTTTCGTGCCTGCACCACGTTTTTCTTTCGAGAGCACAGTATTGTTTTTTCTCAATTGTAATTCATTTTGCTAAGAGCTACATTACTCAATATTTAATCAAGAGATTTTAATCGTCGTTTTTATTGCTTTATATTCGGTTGGCTACTCAACATTAATCTATTTATTCGTGTCCAAGGGCACAAATATCCTTCTTTTTTTCGTGTCACCCAGCACGACATTCAATGTATTTCAATGGGACGTATTTTTCGTGCTTGCACGTCTTTCTTTCGGGAACACACAATTGTTTTTTCTCAAATGTTGGGCTATTCCTTTTGCAAACTTAAAGGGCTACATTACTCAACATTTAATCAGGAGATTTTAATCCTCGTTGTATTGTATTCGGTAGGCTACTCAACACGAATTTATTCGTGTCCATAGGCACGAATTTCCTTCCTTTTTTCGTGTCACTCAGCACGACTTTCAATCTAATGTATTTCAATTGGACGTATTTTTCGTGCTTGCACCACGTTTTTCTTTCGAGAGCACAGTATTGTTTTTTCTCAATTGTTATTATTTTGCAGACTTTAAGGGCTACATTACACAACATTTAATCAGGTGGTTTTAATCATCTCTGTATTGTATTCGGTAGGTTACTCAAAAACAAATTGATTCGTGTCTATGGGCACGAATTTCCTTCTTTTTTTCGTGTCACTCAGCACGACTTTCAATCTAATGTATTTCAATGGGGCGTATGCACCACGTCTTTCTTTCGAGAGCACACTATTGTTTTTTTCTCAAATGTTTGGCTATTCCTTTTGCAAACTTTAAGGGCTACATTACTCAACATTTAATCAGGAGATTTTAATCCTCGTTGTATTGTATTCGGTACGCTACTCAGCACAAATTGATTCGTGTCCATAGGCACGAATTTCCTTCCTTTTTTCGTGTCACTCAGCACGACTTTCAATCTAATGTATTTCAATGGGACATATTTTTCGTGCTTGCACCACGTTTTTCTTTCGAGAGCACAGTAGGCTATAGTTTTTTCTCAATTGTTATTAATTTTGCAGACTTTAAGGGCTACATTACACAACATTTAATCAGGTGATTTTAATTCTCGTTTTTATTACTTTATATTCGGTATAGGCTACTCAACATGAATCTATTGATTCGTGTCCCTAGGCACGAATTTCCTTCTTTTTTTCGTGTCACTCAGCACGACTTTCAATCTAATGTATTTCAAAGGGACGTATTTTTCGTGCCTGCACCACGTCTTTCTTTGCAACATGGTCTCACCCCTATTCGTCACATAGGCTCAGCATAGGCTATGCCGTTTGGTCATTTCCCCCTCACGTCCAAAGCCGACGTTGAGGGTACCCCCTATTCGTCACTTGACAACGGAGAGGGTCGTCCGATAGATTTGAGTGCAAATCACTCATCTTTGAATTTTGAACTTTTATTATTTTCCTAAACCTAACTCTTTTTCCTCTCTTTTTATATAATTTTGGGCTACATTAAAATTACATAATTACAAGACGGTATATTTTCTATTTGCTTAAAACATTCCTTCATTTAGGTGGGATATTTTATAATTTTCGATCACATATTGTGGTAATTTCCCCCTCACGTCCATAAGCCGACGTTGAGGGTAGCTAGCTGAAACCCTTTTCTAAATCGGTAATATCACGATTTTTCCTCTTTTTTATATTATTGTGGACTACATTAAAACGACATAATTGCAGGACTGCATATTTGCTGTAGGCTTAAAACATGCCTTAATTTATTGTGGGATATTTTATAATTGTCGATGTTATTTCAAATTGCAATGGCTTATAGTGAGCCTACTTTTCTTTTTTTTCTGCGCCCCAAAAAAGAAAAAAGAAAAAAAGAATAGCCTACTTTTATAGAACTTTCATCTCAATACTGTTTATGCAGTTGTAATAAATTAATTATATAGCCTACTGCAGAAATGTTTATATTACTTTATATGGACATATCCTTTCGCAAAGAGATGGATGTATTCTGGGAAGTGATATGTGTTTAAATGTAATGGCTACATACTCGTTTTTCCTTCACTTGGACATTTATGCTGACCCCTTTAAAATTGAGCACGGATATAAAATATTAAGACTGTACTTTTAATTATGATTGATATTTTGGCGCAATTTTGTGCAACACGTCACTGTGTGCGACCATCGCAGAAACCATTGCCCAGCGCGATTCCACCACGGTAAGTCGCTTACAACAGTCTAATAAGCAAGATGAATTCATAAGCATTATTTACACGTCCAAAATGAAGAAAATTACGAGTTAAAAAAAAAAAAAACATGTTCTAAGCCTAGATATATAGCTGTAGATGTATATATACAAAATAAAATTATGAGTAACGTTAGCCTATTTCCACATAAAAAAAACATGTTGTGATATATATATCATGTCCACATGATGTAGTCCACATATATTTTGGACGTGTAACTGCTTATTGAGAATTTATTGGGGGAATAGTAATTGGGGACATTTAGATGATGTGATTTTCTCTCGATCATCGTGGTTCACACTCAACGTCACTGTAATGTGTTAGTAATAACAATATTATCACTTGGTCTAACGTTATACTGCACATAACGCTGCCTTTATGGCGAACCCCAGGCACATGTTACGCGCCTTTAAAAAAAAATGTTAACTTACGCGACTTTTAACAGTAGCACAGGAAATAGAAACAACGTGAATCTGTATTTATTTATCCTAAGCATTTACAAGAAAATGGGAATCACTCACTATTAGGGTACACTTTTTAAATCTTATATCAACAACACTACATAATTAACATTTTCTGTTGTTCTCCATGCAGATCCTGTCAAACATATCACCTGTCGAACCTATCCGAACCTGATTTTCAAAACCCAAAGGCACTTTTAAGAGCCAACCTCTATCTCTTCATTATTTTCTATATCTTACATCCTCTCTTTCATCCTCAATCTTTATCTATCTCACAGTCTTTATCTATTGCTCTTTCTTTCCTCCCTGTCTGTCTTTGTCTAGCACTACTTGTCTGTCTTACCCATCTTTGTCAGTCTGTCTGTTTGTATCTGACTGTCTGTCTGTCTGTCTGTATCTGACTGTCTGTCTGTATCTGACTGTCTGTCTGTATCTGACTGCATTGCAATGGCCACCAAGCATAAACTTGATTCAAAGGATCCCCACTACCAAGAGGGGAGACGCATGGCTCTGGAGCTGAAACATGAACACATTCTAGCTGAAGCCAAGGTTAGAGTTTTTGTACACCTCAATCATTTTATAAAAACAAACATAAATTAAAGTAAAACGTGATGAGGAATATGTAAGAATGATGAGTGCAGAAGATTTTATACAGGTATATTGCATGATGCATCCTGCCATGTTCTGTGACGTGTTAATAAGGGAATATAATAATAATAATAGTAGTATATGCAGTTCCATCCCTCTGAGTTACAGAGACTTGGAGAATCTATTCCAAGGCTCATTTAAGCTGTTCAACACCTTACTAACACACTATGTTGTGTTTTCCTTTCACAAGTTACCTGCCTTTTGGTTACCGTACTTTTATCAACATCAGTCTTACAAGAAATATTCACTCCAATACACAGAGAGCAGCTGATGAGAGGAAACGTGTACGAGACCCTCCACACACCTCTAAAAGGGACTCTGTAGGACGTGGTAAGCCGAGGGGGAGGCGAGGAGGGCGACGCCATGCCTCCGCTACAGGTTATATCTGAATTATTTGACATTTGTAGGAGGAATTTACAATGATAATGTTGGACCAACTCAAATTAGAACACTGTAATTGTTTATTGAGAGTTTAAGATATTCAAATAACTAAAAAAACATTAGTGACACTATTGTAGAAGACACTACCAAGTACTTAACAAAAATATGTCTGATTTCATAAATTGTTTAGTATATAGTTTGAAAAGAAGAACAAGAATAGAGTGTGATAGCCTAACTTGTTCTTATTCTTCTATGTGCTGTTTTACAGCCACATACCCCACGGTTGAGGGCTCCCTGTCATCCAGTGTGGAGGTTCCACTTACTGCAATCTCAACAAAACTAAATCCTCAAGGGGAATTTGGTAATTCACAGTGATTAATTTAAGCTTGCACAGTATAAAAAAAGTGTTCATTCTAATACTGATCAGTTGACTTTTAATTGTTCCTTATCTAAATTATCCCTTACCGCTTTATTTTTGGATTTTCTTTACAGAAAAAAATATGGAGAGGCTCTCTGATATTTTGGCGTCATGTCCTTCTGCTGCTCAGCCTCAAAGTAGCTCTGCATCATCATGGTCTTTTCGGCAGCAGAAAGCCTCTGAGCGCTGGAAAGAAGCAAGACCATACCACCTAAAATGCCTTATTTCAATAGAGGCTGTTGGTCATCCCCTGTGTTGCCTTTGCAACGAGCCTGCTGTTATTAGGTTGGTTTTCATTAATATCAAACTTCAATTACCCAGGGTAGGTTTGCAGAGTGCCCTGCTTTATAGGCTAAGATGCATGTCTTTTGGGATGGGAGAAGACTTAGATACCCAGATGAAAAACACATTAATGAGAAAAGTACATCTAGGACCTTCTTGCTGTGAGGTGACAGTGCTAAACACTGAGGCACTATGCAATCCTATACAATAAAATCAAACCTAGTAAAAGGTAAATAGCTTAAATAGAGTGTACAGTACTTTATATGAGTTATTCATATAACATATAATAATGTATTATATTATAATATTAATTTTATATATATAATTTTCTCCTTAGGTGCAGGGAGTGTCTTCCTGAGGAGTGGTTCTGTGGGGACTGTGATGTATTGCATCACAAAAAACATCCACTCCACAACAGGGAATGCATGATTCGTGGTTTTTTTGAAGCCATTCCTCCGACCACATGCATCATTAAAGGGGAGGATGGATATTGCACCCATGAGCAAGGTACGTTCTCACGAAAGCTTTAATTTTGCTGTTCAATGTGTGTCTGCAGACAGTTACAGATAATCTAAATGATTGGTTTTCCTTCTTTTTGCCAGCTTGCATTTTGCCAACTGTGAAGGTGCCAGACTGCTCCTGTGGAGGCACAAACTTCACTGTGTTACCAGGCAAACCAGTGATTTTAATTACCATCAATGGTAAAAAAAATAAAATAAAAATATATATATATATATATATTGTAGATGTGATGTTTTTCACACTATTGTGCTGTGGCATTGTGCTTACAATTGCAGAAGTGACAGAAATATGGAATAGCACATGGTAATGTTATTAACTGAAACAAAGACAGATGTTTTTTTTTTTTTTTTTGTCCTAGCATCTTTCCAGCATGATGTCCAATCAACACAGCAGTGTGGAATTTAGTGAATTTGAAAATATAAATGTGGGATTATAGGAACTTGCGCAATGTCTCTTAACCATTCACAATGTGCATAATGAACTAAGTGTTGTAAAATTAAGTATGTGGTAAATGTGTATTATATTTTTAATTATTTTTTTTTGTTCCAAGGGCGTTTTGACTTGCATCAGCCATTGTATGAATGTCAAACATGCCAGCAGCAGTGGACCCCTGACTTTAAAGACCTCCTAAGAAGTGGATATTGGCCAGCCTCCGTCACCAATTCCACACTTTATACACTGGACCTCTTGAGCTCCTTTCAGGAACTCAAGATCATCTCTCCGGGATTCTCCAGACAAGCCTTCGCAAAGCTGCTGGAACATCGCACTAAGTGTGGAGGAAGAGTAAGTGTAAATGTTATTACCATTTTATAAAAAAAATTCCATAAGCAGACAATATCAAAATACTATTTCATTCTATATATTTTCCAGTCTGGATCTATCAACGGCGATGCACTGCAGCGTAGCTTCTTAGAGCTTTCGTATGCATCATTTGAGGAAGACCAGCTCTGCTGTAGTGCTCCTTTCACCTGCCCAGCCTGCACACCAGAAATGTTGGCTGTTTCAGCAGATGGAAACAGAAAGCTATATCGCTTTCGCCGAAACGGAAGGTGATCTTTCTTCCAGTCTTTTTATTGATTTATTTTCTTACTTCATATATTTCATGAATGGATTTTCTATTTTTCTTTCTTCCTCAGCTCTGATGATCCTGGCTTTTTTGAGGGGCTCTTTGTGGCTGAAGACAGCGCGGTGTCTAGATTTGTCGACACCATACAGAAAGCAGTGAAAAATGCAAGTTGACAAAATAGTTGTTACAATAATAAACGTAACCCCCACTTCAATTACTCCTGCATATCAATTACAAAATCAAAATGCCATATATTGAATGACACCATTGCTTTTATTTGATTTGTCGTGTTTGTTTTGTGTTTCATAGACACAGGGAAGAGGCACATGTGGGGACTCCCAGTGGACAGCAGCGAGGGAAACTTCAAGGAGGGCTTCAAAATTGGATGAAGAGGGGATGGAGGTTGCTGTGTGTCGCCATGGGTTCCTTTTGAAAGCCCTTAATATGTACAGGGGGGAGATATTTGCCTACCCTCTGTACCTTCAGAAGGAGCTCATGCCAGCCAAGGCACAATTCTTCGCAATGGACGTGGCATGCAAATACTGGCCATACCTGGAGAAAGTTGCTAGTGTCCTTCCTGCTCTTCAGGAACTGACCACTATGAAACCCTTTCTCAGTGTAATGCATGCTCGAGCCCATGCTACTAAGTGTGAGGTGTGTATAATATTTTGGCATCTTATGTACATTTGTAATATTTACAAGCACATTAATAATATTAAATATAAGTTAAGCTACACTATGTTATCTTGTGTTTTTGCATAACCATTTCTTGCATGGAATGTAATGCCCTTTGATGCAAATTGTGGTTTGTGATATTGGGCTATATAAATAAAATTAAATTGAATTTCTTCCACCCTTTACTAACAGATTAATTGGAGTGGCAGGAACCAGGAAGGAGCAGGGACTACCGCTGGTGAGGAGGTGGAGCAAGTGAACAGCTACCTCTCACGTTGTGCCCTGACGACCAAATATATGTCCAAAGCAGGTGACCGGAGTTTGCAATATTCTTGTAAAAAATTTTTAGATTGATCATCATAACCTCATTATTTGCTTTCAACAGCACGGGTGGACATGCTTACGTTGCATGCAATGGGGTGGAACGAGAAAAAAAATATCTCTTTACATCAGGCACTTTCCACAAGATATGTGAAGGTAAGTCTCATATTAATTGTTTTGTGTGTCCTTTTGTTGTGTTTACTTGGCCTGTTGTTAATCAAGTTTTAATCCTTATTATTGTATAACACTGTTCATCAGACTTGTCAGAGACTCCATGATGAGACTGCAAGGCTAGCTGACCTAAAAACAGAGCTAGATTGCACAGATGAAGTGGTGTCACAGTGGCTATCTGATGTAAAGGAATGGGCAGCTGGTGGTAAGCATGACCAGATAAAAGAAACAACAAACATCCCTTTCTACAATCTAAATTTTATGTTTGATATTAAAGAGCAGCAAAAAATAGTAGGTTGATCATCATCTAATGTGATGCCACATTTATGATGTCAGGTTTATTAGTATATTCCAGTTTCCTGCAGGAAGTGCACATACAAAGTTTAAATAAGTTTGATTAAAAGGTTTTACATGAAATTCAAGCAGAGAAACGGTTCTGTGTTGTTTTAACAGTGAATTTGCTTTCGTTATATCTTCTACAGAGACACCTGATACATCTCGTGCCAGTCAAGGCACCACACACAGAGGACTTCAGCAGTCAATTGAGGGGCTCTACCTTAGTGTGAGGCACCGGAAGCGAACCCTCTACCGTCAGAATGGTATAACTATATAATATAATATAATAGGTTGATAAGTTCAGGCTACTGTATGCATCCTACTCCACCAACATGGAATTAGCAAATAAGTGTAGTAGCACAGTTCAGCTCAATCGTTGAATTCTGTTCTTTAAATGACCAGTCTGTAGGATTTAGTGGTAGGAATTAGTGGCATCTATCAGTGAGGTTTGACGATTGCAACCAGCTTCCCTCACCTCTATCTTTCCAAGCTACGGTAGCCGACGAGAAAATGTGAGAGGTACTATCTAGTGTTTGTTTGTCCGTTGTGGGCTACTGTAGGAACATGGAGGTGCAACATAGAGGCCTCCGTGGAAGGGGAACGTATTTAGATAAAAAACTGCCAATTCTAAATTAATTAATGCACAATTATTATTTTCAGGCAATCATGAAAATCATGCAAATAGATTCCCCCCTAAATGTTACACCTTGGACAATTTGTTTCCCATGTCAGTCTACATTATAATTTTCACATACTGTATTTCATTATGTTTTCAATAACTGCAGCTTTGCTTTTCAATTTTTTGGTGCTATAATTTTTTTATTGTTGAAGAGTTCTGTCAAAAACCTCTGCCTCTGTACTTCATGTCTTTCTAGACAGCAGCAAGTTTCGCCATCGCCTTCGAAGGAAGCTGGCAGAAGACAAAAAACTCCTTCTTCAGGAGATACAGAAATACAATGATCTTGTACTAGAATCGGCAACAAACATTGACGTAGCTGTGGTGGAGCATTCCCTAACTGGAGAGAGTACTGTGTCTCAAATATGGCCGTGGGAGGTTCATGGCAGTGGTATGTCTGTTTGTAGATGCTTCACAGGAATTTATTTACAGTTCTGCTTTATAGAGTATACTGAACTAAGGCATGCATGTTACATATTGAGTGTTGTAATATTAATTTAGTTTAATGGTGTATTTTCAGTTTTCTTATGTATCGATTTGATTAAAAAAAAGTCAATGTTTGCAGTGATTATGCAAGATTGTCTCATGGATACATGTAACTGTTATTGATTCTTAGCAAATATTTCGATCAAGAAACGAGTGCACGACCAAGTGATGTTAACAAGGCGACTGCATGAGGAAACAAGCGTTTTGGTGTTGGAGATGGCACAACACTGCACGTGGTTGCAGAGCCTGGCAATGGTTCTCAAGAACAAGTTGGCTGAGGAGGGTAAGTTTAATTAAAACCCTGTCCATCTAATGTGTTTAAAAAAAACATACAAAAAAACACATCAGTCACAGAACTTGGATGGAGTAGAACGGTTATGGCTCTCTTTGCCGTGGTCCTTTGGGATATACATAAAATGGGGATTACAATTGTTACTGTAGCTATGGTAACAAGTCAGTAAGGTTGTAAAGATTGATGCTTGAAAGATGTGCAGATATGTTGTATTATGGCTGTTACTTGAAAGCGTAAATGAACAAAAGAATTTTGACCATTGTAATTTGTGTCCTGATATGTTACATGGGGTTAGCATAACATCAAGATTAATCTTATTATTATTTCCTCCAGTCAACATAGAAAACCTTGATGGTCAGGAACTAACACAATGTGTTACTTCAGCATAACTGTAGTGAAGAAGAAAACTGTTAACTTAAAACAGCTATCAGACATGGGCACAAAACGCTTATATGCTGCTTTGGGCCTCCCTCCATAAAGTCATCTCAGTGAGCCGTCATGTTGCCTCAAGTCGTTTTATACAGAAGCTAGCCTGGTCCCATGTCAGCGATACACATAAAAATGGCAACCATCCTGCTATGTAGATTTTAATAGGTTAGTTCTTTGGCCTTATTGAATAATCTTAACATAGTTTGTCTTTAATGTAATCTCTTTTGTATTTTGAGACGTAGACAAGGGAAATGAGGGACTTTGCTGTCTCTTAAGAAGAAGACTGTCAGAGGTGTCAGAAAGGTTCCAAGTGGTCCTCCAACAGTATAAGACTGCCTTAGGTCCTGAGGCCTCTGTCCTTCTACATGTTGAAGAGGAAGATCAAAGTGGCCTCAGTAGTCCAGACACCAGTGAGGATGAAGAGGAAAACACAATTTAGGTCATTTATTTATTTATTAATATGTATGTTTGTTAGTTTTTGGAATAACCCCCTAATACTGTTATTCTTAGTAATTTATTTGTGTATTTTATTTATGCTAAAACAGCTGAAATTCAGCCTCTTATTATTGTTTTCTGTATTTCCCCAGATGGAAGCTGAACGAAGGACTGTGTTGAAGGAAATGGACTTGCCCTATATCTGTGTATTATTAGTATGCTGATTTACCTCATCAAAATCTGTGTGCATTATATCTTGTTGAAAATTCAAACTGTAGGTGCGTCCCAATTCGCATACTATCCATCCTAAATAGCATTCGAAAATAGAATTAGTACGTCCCAAATCGTTGAAATGAGTGTTCCAAATATACCCGGATGGTCTACTATTTCCGGTCAGAATCCGAAGTGCAGATCGATGCACACTATAACGGCTAATATTGCCCACAACCCATCGCGCGTTGGACGAGGATTCGGTTAGAACTACAAACACGAGTGAAAAGTGTTAAAAAACTACAGACATGGAGGACGCGTGAATCCAGCGGTTATGTAGAGAGGTTTAGATAAAGGGGTTAGAGTGATTAATTATCAGTATCTAACCTGACGAAAATGTATTTATTCAGTGTTGTCTACATTATATTGCATCTGCAGATGCATTGTGGACTTTTGTAAAGATACGTTTTAGCCATTAACTTTTACATCATTATATTCAAATTGCAAACACATGAGGAGAGTCTCCGCATGAAAGACCCACGACTGGCAGATCAACGTGCAACTACATTTCTCTCCGAAACGGTAGAAAATAAAATTAGATTGAATGGAGAATTTTAACAAGATGATTGACAGGGCAGTTAACGGTGACATGATGCACGCGACAGATCTGTCCATTAAGATGACAAAGTAGTATGTCCCAAAGCTAGTATGTCCTAAATTTAGTAAGCACATTGCACAGTTCAATGAAGATGCACAAACCTACCAGTATAGGTGCACCAATCTTAGCCAAAAATGTCAACTTAGCATGTATGATATTACCAGATGTAATTACTGGGCTCACATGATATTTGGGTAGTGTATTCATACTCTTTTAAGAGAGACTCCCCTTGATTGTGGTGACCCTGTGACCTTTCCTTTTGCACCAACATCAGGCCAAACTTTTGACTTGCATACAACAAATGTTATGAACCAATTTTTGTATTTTGCTGAGCAATGAATCATGTCATTTTTGTTGACCTCATGACATTCCCTGTAGCACAACCATTAGACCAGAATGTAAAATTTGACATTGTATTTGATATTGTCTAATTGTGCAGATTGCCATGAAATCTTGTAAGCACATGATGACTTTGGTGACCTCATGACCATTCCTTTATCATCACATTTAGGCCATGATGTAAAAACTCATTCTTGATTACTTGCATTTCTCCACATTTACTTATTCTGCGGTGCAGCAGCAGTGTCTGTGTCTGTCTATGTCATTTTTTTTTTCAGAGGCTGCCTATGGATCGCTATTTGATTGAGTGTATTATACTGTAGGATATAACTGTTGTGTAATTTTATATTACTGCACAGATGCATTATAGTATGTAACAGAAAAATACACTGTTTTTTTGTTATGATTATTCTTTATTGTATATTATTACAGATGACTTGATTCTCTTTTCTGCTGGAGCTTTTCAAGTGAACTTAACCTCACAGTCCAGTGTTTTTTAAATACAGCCTTATGGCTTGTTTGACAAATATGCATTTGGTGTATTTTCAGTAGTATTGTTGTAAAAGACAAGAAATAAAGTATTTCCAAAGATGAGCATTTTATGTTTTTTTCTTTTTCATCCATTATTATTGAAAAATAAGATTTTATATTTTTATGGTTGATAAAAGTCAATAGCTGGAGAAAAAAAACATCACGTATTTATATGTGGAATTTTTTTTAATTTAACATCACACTGCATTATTAATTCATTACTTTAATGCATGTCTTTTTACTTATTTTCAAACCAACCTGGCTTGTAATTAAACAAGATCGATCTAGTATAATAAGTAATGTGTATCTAAGGTGTGTTAAGGCATGTTACAGTTTTACTCGATTGCTGAAACACTAACCCTAACCCTAAAATTTCAAAACCATAACACCATTCATCAAAAAGCACACCCTTTTCCCCAAACTATAAACACTATTCCCCAGTTTTGACACATGAGTAAGATTTCTTGAACTTTCACTGCAAAACTTTACACACATATCCCTTCATTTATCATTGCCGTACACAATGTTGTAATTTAGAAAGCACTAGCATTCAGCACAGCTTCAGCTCAATTAGCACACAATCACCCAGGAGGAAACACAAAGAGTCAAAACTGGTCACACAGCAATCGAGAACCTTCAATATATCGATGAAAGGGATAAGATGAGAGGGGGAGGAGAAGGGGGAGGGCAAAAAGACAAGCAGTCTCAGATGAGATTTGTGCCTTTTTAGTTGACCATGTTCTTGTCCATGGTAGGCTATGACTAAGGAGGCTGGGCGACGAGTACAGCCAAACTTGAGAGTCACTTCACCGTCGCTTCCATTACAGTTTTTCTCAATTGTTTACACACAAATACTGGTACTTGAGACACAATGAGCACAACATGTAACGCATTCACGAACCCCCTGAACCAATTCTGCGAAACTACAAGGACAATTCCTGCTTTACACTCAAATTGCAGTTCTAAAACCATTTTCAAAACACTACACACAATTCTCTGCTTATGGCACAATTTTCATGCAGAAAATCTCTTGTTTTCACAAGGAACACACTGCCATTCAAATATGCACACTGACTCTTCATATGGGCAAACACCCGTCACACAGTTTTACAATTAACAATCAGAGCTTTAGCATAAAAGAGCAACAGGTCAGCTCTTCAATGGGGCAATGGATGCCAACATTTTTTACTGTAAATGTACACAGGCAATTCTTCTGTTGTTTTGTATGTAGACAACTCTATGTACAACTTTTTAATTGGTTGGGATGTACACTGTGTACATTGTTTTTGTGGGAACAATAAAATGTATTTGTTACCGTGTATTTGTGTGTTCTGAGTATAAAAACAATATTCTCAGATATTTTACAACATTTATGTATGTACTGTCTGTAGTAAGTGTAACACTGAACAAGAAAATACCTAAGTCATTATGATGGATGGAGAAGAAGTGTTTTCCATTCATCATAGTGTTTTACACTGAACACATCAGTGTTCAACTGGTTCTTATAAATGTCTATTCATATGATGGTTTGTGTGTGTCATTTGAAAACAAAATACCATTTTGAGAAGAAATAACATTGTTTTGAATGTAAAGTTTCATTTTGCAGGAGAATTGAGGGGTTTTGCCCATTGTGTGTGTGTTTTTTGATTTGTGTGTAGAGTTCTGAGAATATGAGGCATGCTTTCAGAAAATGTGTGTAAACAATCAAGAAAAACTGTATCAGAAACTTCAGGGAGGAAAAAAGGTACAGTAGGGGTCAGACTGCTCTCTACTGTAACTTTTGAGTGCTGTACTCTGTGCTGTGACTACACATACTGTACATGTATGGTGGCTGTTGCACTATACTACTTTAATGAAAAGAAATGCATCAAATTGCCTCACATACAGATATATGCTTCCATTTTATAAAAAGGATGCATTATCAGTGCTTCTAATTTTGTAGGACACGATGGATTGGAAGAAGTCTGCCTGCACATTTCATTTCATGCGTCCCAGGGGATTTTACCCCCAATGACTGGTTAGGACCAAAGATGGGATGCTGGAGCAGAATCATCTTTATTGGTGTTATTTGGTGTATTGTTTTGTATTAAGGAATGAAAAAAAAAAAATTTTTGTTGTGTTTGAATTTTTGAATTTTTGAATTTTTGTTGTGTTCATCATGTGAAAACGTTTTTGAAGGAGAGAACCACAACCAACATCGCTTGCGTATTACCGCATTAGTTTTTGTAGTATTGGTTTGCATGTAGCCTATCTCACCAGTGTGTATTGTAGAGTGTGTTTGTTTTTGAGATTCTACATGGCTCCTAAAAAAACTACAGTTTGTGTATATAGTGATAGTAATGATCAAAATAAAAAAAAATCGCTAGGATCTCAGGTCATTAAGTATATTTAACTGATATTGTAGTTGTAGGACAACCATCAGGGCCATCTCCAATGTACGCTATTTATAAACTACAATTCCCACAAGAGACGCGCCATAGAACTTCTTACAAAGTGTACAAATCAGCCACCATACTTGTAGTTCTTCTGGTTTCCCGACCAGGGTTATAAAAATGTGTCTTTACTATTATATATATCAAGAAACATACATTATACAGCCAAAACATACATTATGCTGCATTTAGATGATCAGGGTGAAACAAAATCGCCAGGATTTAACATCTGTGGTTTTAGCTGGTAGGCTATAGGCTGTAGCCTACAGTAGAAATGAATTCGAGTTTGTCGGCGGGAGTTTAGTCCTTCAAAGAGCGACCTTTAATTTTTTATTATTATTATTTAATTATGGCCTCCACGTGTTTGTTTTGCCCCCTGCCCTGATGAATGTAATAAACTGCTGTGTATAAATATGTCAGCATTAGGAGACAAAATGTGCGATATACTGTCCAGATCAAGACCTTCACAATAAATCAATATTTGTCTTTTAACTAGTGACAAAAACTGTTCTATTCTAGAAGCTAAAATCATGGTGATCCATGTATCTTTATAATTAAATCAGTGTGTGTGTGTGTGTGTGAGAGAGAGAGAGAGAGAGAGAGAGAGAGAGAGAGAGAGAGAGAGAGAGAGAGAGAGAGAGAGAGATCACGTGTGTGAGAGAGATCAAAGTGTGACAGATGGAACTGGTACTTCAGCCAACAAGCGGCTCCGCACAGTTCTATGCTTTATCTTTTGAAATATATAAAACCATTTATTTTATTTGGATTAAATATGCATGTTTTTTTCATCAGATTTACCAATTGTTATAATTTGTTTGTGCTGGTCAATTATGAACAATAGATAAAACTGAACTGCAAGCAAAAACTTGGGGCCGAGGGGTCACTGTTTCAAATATTTGAGGGGCTCCTCCCCAAACAAATGTAACCTCACTCCAATTTTTTTATAAAACTTGAAGGCCCTGATTAAATTATATATAGGCTACATTTTCATTTAAAAAGAATCCACTTGTAAAGTTAAACAAATTCCACATATAAATATACTCAATGAAGGTTGTTTCTTTTGTCTCAACCACATCATCATATTGTTTTGAATTTGATGTATGGAAAAGTAAAAACAAAAATTATCATCTTTTGCAAGTGTTATCATAGTGTATTTGTGGTCTTTCACAAAAATATAAGTGAAAATACACCAAATGCTTATGTATTGCTTTATTACTCACAAGAGGCTTAAAGGGTGATCAAACAAATTTATTGACAAGGTGCATGACAAGTAGAAACTATATAGTCTTTGGCAATTGGAACACATCGAAACATCGTTCTTTTAAAGGTGTACTGTAGAGAAATGCATGATATGAAGAGGGATATCCCCTACATGGAGCCGACACTGGTGGTGGTGAAGGGGTGAGTAGCAATGCTGAGATCTGGATGAATGTGGAGCTCTTCTCCTGATGAGCACAGCGGAGGGACCTATGACACGATTGGCTCAAGAGGGTTGAGAAGAAAATACATTTGGTTTAAGACGTAAAACGCCCAGTCAGCTGATGAGTTTGGAGTAGAAGAGAGTGAGAGAGAATGTAAAAGATATAAAGTAATGAGTGAGTATAAAGAAGGTCAGTCTTATTTGTTGAACTTCATATTTAAGCTTCATGTCAAACAAGCCATAAGGCTGTATTTCTTAACAGTGCACAGTGAGGTTAAGTGAACTTTGAAAAGCACAGACAACAGAACATGAAATCAAGTTACGCGTCAACTGTAATAAAATAAAAGTGCAATGTATAATCATGAAATATGAAAACATGCTTTTGAATAACATCTGAAGAAGAAAATTCAGTTGGATTAAGTACATTTCTAGTACAGCCCTCTCGAGATTAAACTCCAGGTCACATTCTTGGAGATTTTCACCTTTTCATTACTACAGAAAGATGAGATACGACTTCAAATGCAAAACAGAAACAATTGAATAAATACGCTGAAACCAAAATGGAGTTCAAAACATACATTTTATTTATTTTCATTATTTCGGAGAGAATCCTTTGGCTGCCAGGACTGGGCCCACTGCTCACCACTAAAAACAGAAGGGAATTTTTAGGGAATAACAGTTTAATTTTCCATCTATGAAGGACCACCACCTTCATGCATGCATTAATGGTGGTGGTCCTTCATAGATGGAAAATGAAACTGTTATAGTTCTGTAATGATGTGTGCTTTACACTTGTTATAATGCTTGTTTAATCTGAAACAGAACGGATTAATAGAAAAAGTATTGTAGCCAACCCCCCTATCTCTAATTCATAAAGCAGAAGAACAGAGAAATACTTACCATACTGGACAGGGCTCCCAGTCAACCAACATTTCTGCTTTGCCCTATCAAGAAAAATAAATAAATAATTCCATTCTTAGCATAAGGCTATTATGTCTGGTTATAGGCACTGAGTTTCATTGATACAATGGGTCATTATTTTCAGTAGACACTCCTTTCTAAACTGTAATTCAAAAAAGACCAAACACATAAAAAGCATCTACCTAACAATTATGGTATGTATACTGTAATATGTATTTGCCAACTCACAAGGAAGTTTCTAAATCCTATATTGCACTCTGCATACTGCCTACACTCTGCAGTTCCTTTATGACTGTCTAACCTTTCTCACTCTTTCTCTTACTACACTCCTGATGGGGAAAGCCTCTAGGCGAGTGTGGTAGGAGCAATCTGTGAACAAAAACACGTTTCAAATACTTATTAGTTAGTTTAGGAACAAAATAAACACAACTATGAAGACTTACAACTATGAATCACTTTGTGATTTTCTAGGCTGATATGGCTAGGAACTATACTCTCATTCCTGCGTAATAATCAAGAAACTTTGCTGCCGTACCATGAGTCCAGCAGACGTAATGATATGACGCAGCGCCTGAAAATAGTCCCCAGCTCGGTAGACTAGGGTCGACCATTTTCAGGCGCTGCTACATATTACTGTATTTTGACTGTACAACTATGGGGGAGTTGTAAAATGAGCCTATTTCCAAAAAAAGTGGAGTATCCCTTTAAGTAGGGAGCAGACTTGCAAGGATGACAACAAGTGATGTTTATCACTAATCAAAACATGTACCATGGAACCAAATCACTAATTTCCAATGTGGTATGCTTGCTTGAATAACCATACTACTGCTAAGCCACAGCTCACAACTGAGAATACTCCACTGCTGCTGCTTCTACTACTACAATGCATTTTGGTCAAATTAGACTAATTAAGCCTGTTGGATTTTATAGGTTGTCAATTGTACTAATCTCACTATTACTATTATGTACTACTATTATTATTATTATTATTATTATTACTATTCTATATCTATTATGAATAATCATGGTTATGTGTGCTACGCTGGACTAGCTGGACTGGTCAAGACATTTACATATTGTTGCCCTGTTGCGGGTCGCTAAGTCGCTTTGGATAAAAGCTTTTGCTAAATGATTAAATAAATAAATAAAATTTTGACTAATTGTCTGTTTTAAGTAGTTAAAAAAAAGCAATGGAACTATAGCAAATAAACCGGGGTAAAAGTTGCAATGTATAGCAAAGTATCAATCATTGCATTTACATGCAATGCACTTACTCTTTTGTGACCTTTTCCTTTCCGGCATATGCCTTGGTCCCCCTGTGAGAAAAAACAAAAAACAAAAAAACACATTTACATTAATTAGACAAAATGCACTTTGTAATGTCTTTTCAACATAAATATGTGTCCCTGACTCCCTGGTGTGTCTAGAGAGTAGAGACCCCTGAAATATGGAAAAAGACCATCCTCTATTTCAGTTAATGTGTCTGCAAACACGCTGTTTATATTTGGCTCCACATTTTACATGACATGCAGGCTGAGGCTCATTAGAATAGTAATCATAGTAGGCTTATAGAATACTCCATCTAAAACGACTCGTTTCAGACAGGGTCTGCATAAAGGACCAGTTCAAGATAAATAAGGATTTTTTTTTAAGGATAATGCAAAGCTACTCTAGTGGACTATCAGAACAAAAATATAGAACTGGAAATTAGCATAATAGGTCCCCTTTAAATTCTATTTGCGTAATTCATTTATTTACTTAAAGGGTTAGTTCACCCAAATATGAAAATTCTGTCAGTAATTACTCACCCTCATGTTGTTCTTCCAACCCCGTAAGACCTTCGTTCATCTTCGGATCACAAATTAAGATATTTTTGATTAAATCTGAGAGCTGGATCACATTTCCATAGGCTACTAAGGGATTGAAACTTGCTGGCCCAGAAAATGTATTAAAGAGATTGTTAATATAGTCCAAGTGACTCCAGTTGCTCAATCTTAAAGGAGTCATAACCTGTAATTTTCACTTTTCCACGAGAATCAATGTATGTTATGATTGCCTAACGATTATACACTGGCCGGGAAGCCGATATTTAAAAGTGAAGCGTTTGTTTACCCCAGGATTCATCAACCAGCAAGCGTGCACGCGCACTCAAATACGAGATTTTAATTTCAGCCCCGACTTGACGTCATGACGGGGCAGGATATACCATATATGGACACCGCAGACCTATGCCGCGGGAAGCCTGCCCTGCCCCTTACCCCCTCATATTCAATTCAGTCGCGAAAGATGCAGAAACGTAGTGCACACGTGAGTTGCTCTGTTGTTGACTGCCAGAATCAACATGTAAATGTGTTTTCTCTACCAAGAACGGACCTAGCTATCAGGGACCAGTGGATTAAATTCATTTTTAATGACGCGGTTCCTACAACCCTTCCCACTGGCTTAACGTTTGGTGTCTGTGCTAACTAAACATTTTACGCCGGAATCCTTCACAAATTTGGGGCAATATCAGGCGAAGTTGGCATCGAAGCTCGGGAAAAAGGGGCCATTTTCAACAATCAGAGACTTGCCTGCAATTGAAACGGTAAAGGCCCGTTCACACCAAGCACGATAACTATAAAGATAACGATAAAGATAACTATATATGTGTCCACACCAGCGACCGATAACGGACTTTTTATTCTAAGCACGCGCGCGCCCGGATGATCCAGATCCATTTTAAATGCGCGAGACCTTTAAATTAGAATGGATTCTGATTGGCTGTCAGTGTTTTATCGTTCGACAGCTGGAAAAAAATCGTTCTGAAAGTGATCCCTATGATATCGTTCCTCATATCTTTATCGTTATAGTTGTGGTGTGAACTCTGTTATTCTTTAATATGGAGAACGATTTTTAGAATTATATCTTTATCGTTATCTTTATAGTTATCATCCTTGGTGTGAACGGGCCTTAAGACTGTGTTTTTATTGCTCTACTGTGTGTAACAAACAGCAGCTAACTGCTAATGTGGCTATTGTATGCTAGCGGGAGTATTAGCTTCGAGGTAAACATGAATGTTGGAACAACATGAGGGAGAGTAATTACTGACAGAATTTTCATTTTTGGGTGAACTAACCCTTTAAGAGAATCTGCTTGACTAATGAGCTATGGTAACAGTTATCAGAACCACCAATAATTACCCAACAAACATTATTTACATACCTGACTTTTTCTTTTTGCGACTTGCAACTGTGCCCCTGGCTGACCCTGTGAAGACAGCAATGGGTTTGGAGAAAGAAAATTACTCATATACCAAATAAATCTTTAACTTATTATTTAAAATACTGAAAGACCACAACGTCGCACAAGTGTGGCAGTACATGTATTAATAGGTGTAAAGTACATGTAGTCTTATTGCGATTGAATTAAGGTTGCTCCATTTACTCCACGTGTTTCACTTTCTCGCTTATGTCCATCCTGTTTGTGATAATCCTAATTTGTTTCAACAAGAGCTGATCCTTCGCTGACTTGATCAAGGAACGCAAGGGGTGGGAAAATGGTGGTGTGGTTGTGAGCATGAAATGTGCTCATCAAATTTCATAGCAATCTGATAAATTGAGATATGTTGCCTTCAAGTTTAGTGTGCATGGGACACTGACATTCCCAATTATTTTGAATATTCAAATTATCCTAATATCTTTAATCTTTAATTTTGGCCAAGTAATTTCAGCATTCGATTAGTAGCATTTTTTTTTACTTTTAGATTTATAATAGACTCACAAAATTCCTTCCAAAAGCCCTAGTACAGAATCGGATAGACCATCTAATTATGTAATATCAGATCAACTTTTCTAGCAGATTATCCATGGAAAATGAGAACCTTGTGAGTTTTAATTTATCAACCAGCAAAAAAGTTATAGCATGGTGTGTTTGAGTTCATTTCCCCTACTTGACATCATGCATCCTGCATTGTGACTATTTCACATGCACACATTGCAATGTCGATGCTGAAAAGAGCCCTAACCTGCATCAAGCTCTATGGGGGAAATAAACTGGAAGTCAAGTAAATTCAAGGTAACCCATTGGTCAAACACTTTAGGCCTTTACAAATATAAACTGTAACTCTTTAAATTTGTTCTAATTACCTTGCCCCTCCATTGGGCTCGTCTGCTCCACCTGCCCCTCCACAGGGCTCGTCTGCTCCACCTGCCCCTCCACAGGGCTCGTCTGCTCCACCTGCCCCTCCACAGGGCTCGTCTGCTCCACCTGCCCCTCCACAGGGCTCGTCTGCTCCACCTGCCCCTCCACGGGGCTCGTCTGCTCCACCTGCCCCTCCACGGGGCTCGCCTGCTCCACCTGCCCCTCCACGGGGCTCGCCTGCTCCACCTGCCCCTCCACGGGGCTCGCCTGCTCCACCTGCCCCTCCACGGGGCTCGCCTGCTCCACCTGCCCCTCCACGGGGCTCGCCTGCTCCACCTGCCCCTCCACGGGGCTCGCCTGATCCACCTGCCCCTCCACGGGGCTCGCCTGCTCACCTTCTTCCGGTTGCTTGTTCTCCAATGGGTCACAGGGTGTGAGATGCAGCGTAATCAGCTGATCATCATTGCCACTGGAATCCTGGGTCCAACCTGTGCAAGTTAAACAAGTGTTGTGTTTTGCTTATTTAAAACATAGAGGTTAACCATAAGCTTGATCTGTACCTGTTTTAAGTTTTAATCTGTTTGAATCATATAGGCCTAGTCCAAATTTTGCCCAACCAGATTTGAAGGCACTTTTGATTGCAGGAGAACTATTGAGTGTCAACTGGATGTATTAGATATCTGCAATATATTTGATTGATTTCCAATGACTATAACCAATACAATATATCTTTAAGTCGGGAAAATAAAACCCAAACTGCTCATAATATCTATTCAAAAAATGACAAGTATAATGTTTGTTTACAGTCTGGGTTATGCCTCAAAGTTAGTAGCAGTGTAAGTTTTTGGTGTATCCAGCCAACATTTGATTGTTTTCTTTTTCTTTGTGTTATTTCTGGTAATGCTCTACATTTTAGCGCCGTCCTTGATATTGTTTTATTGAATATATATATATATATATATATATATATATATATATATATATATATATATATATATATATATATATATATATATATATATATATATATATATATATATATATATATTACATTTAATTCATTGACCCAGTAACCAAAACGTGTCTTTGCGAATTTCATGTGTTCAATTAGTATGTCCAGATTTTTGTGATTTACAAAAAATTAAGCTCAATGTTAAATCTCCTTTAAGATAATAAAATCTTTTGCGCTCTCAACACAAATTGTGAACTGTGACTTTAAGATACAGTGCATGCATCTCACCTTCACAAAGGTATTCATAAAATGAACCTATCTTCTGAAGGTAGTCCTGGGCATAGGCGGAGAGGGTGCAGCGAGGGGTTAATATTTCACACTTCATTTCTTTTTTTTTGGTCTCCTTTCCAAGAAGCAGAACTGGCTTGTATCCAATGGCATGGAGTTTCTCAAGCTGCAATGACAACATTGTGTATTTTTGCTGTTTAATGAAATAGAAAAACAACATAAAAAATAACTAGGAATATTAATTATTAAGAAAATATAACATTATTAATGACAGCATCCAGGTTACTGCCATTCAGGATTTTTAACCTAATAGTGAGTTTTGCTTTTGTAAAACCAAGT
>NW_028295931.1:0-12500 GCF_964197995.2 Scardinius erythrophthalmus
TTTCAAAACCATATTTCAGCCCAAAATCAAAAGAACGAATATAAAGGATAAATCTAAATAACAAAGAAGAATACACTGTATTATAGTGCTAAGAATACAATGACTATAACCACTGAGAATAAAGAAAAGCTTAAAATTAAAATGTCTAGATGCTTTACTTAGAATTGAGTGGTAAATGTGCCTGTCATGGTCATTGGACATTTACTGTGCAAAAATAAAAAGGTTGGACCTGGACATTTTTAAATAGCTATACCTAGAGCTAGATTACTCCTTTAATGAGGGTTTTTTGTGAATTTCTTTTTCTTATTTTAATTTTGTGTAGATTGAGGATGATGTAAAGGAAAAGAAACCAGCAGTGGAAGCCATTTTGGCAAAGGAGAGACCTCCATGTCAACCAGAGAAGGTGTGTAACCGACCACAGTATCTTTAGATATGATCTCAGAAACACTATGACTATGATATTAGATTATTCTGCACACTTCCCAGTGGTATCTACCATAACTGTACTGTAATGCAATATATCAGACTATATCAGTCTATCAGCTTCAAGGCATGCAACTTTATTTAATATAATTTTCCTGCATTGATGCATTCCAGGGGCAGTTTGATGGCCTCAGTGCAGATTGGACATCCATTCAAGTTCTCCTCAAAGAGTGGCGAGACAAATGTCAACTCGCAGGTGTGATATCGTGTAATGCATGATGATTGAAGCTACAATAATATGCTATTAAAATTCATGAACATCTCATGTTAGTCATATGTGATGTGATGTTAGACATCTGAAAGTCTGAACAAAAGAGAATTTTTTACTTTCCAGCTGTAACATTGACTGGTAGTGCAGCAGGAGATGCAGCCCTTGATAAATTCAATAAATCCTGGACGGAGCTTGATGATTGGCTCGCTCTTTTGGATCACATGGTTCAGACTCAGAGAGTAATGGTCGGAGATCTTGACGAGATCAACGACATGACGGTGAAACTCAAGGTCAGTTTATGCCGTCATCTTGCAGCTCTTAAACCATGTCCGCAGAAAAATACTTGCTGTCCTGCAGTGGATATATTGTACACTTTTGTAACATTTTTATCTTATCCCTAAAGTCTACATAAACTGTTAGTTAGCATCGACTGCACAGTATATGTTAATGACCTGTTTTATGATTGTCTAGCCTTTTTGCATTTGAAATGAACAGTAGAACTTTATCATTTTTAGTTATTCATTCACGGAAAATACTGTTAAATTGATTGTTTTGATTGTTTAATTAATGTAATGGTCAGAGGGACGGTGATGGTATTGGATAAATGTAATCGTATTAAGCTATTTTATAAATATTTATCGAAATGGATGCATTTGTATATTTGTATATATTAATATTGTTCAATTATATACATTTATAAAATAATTTAATTAATTAAATTGTAACATAAATTAATAATATTATAAATGGATATAATAAAATATTATGTGGACTAACATGAAAATATATATGTACAATATGACTGACATGAGACCAGAAGATGCCACACAACCCAGTAGTAAGACCTCTGTGTTGTGACTATCTTACAGTCAACACTGCAAGACATGGAGCAAAGATGCCCACAGCTGAACAAACAAATCACTGCGGCGCAGAACCTGAAGAACAAAACCAATAACCCTGAGACACGGGCAACCATTACAGAGCGCAGTAAGTCAGATTTGCCTCGTCCATATCCATATCCTCTTTCAGTGATGCACTTTATTTGTGGTGATATGAGGGTGTCAACATTGTAGCAGCTTGGTCGCTGAAAAAATGCAGAAATTAAACAATGACCGGTGCCAAGGATTGTGTTTTACTGGGCATCTCAAGGTCATATCATAAGACAGCACTACTGAACATGAACTACAGTATGCTGTAAGGCAAACGTGCATATAAAATTGTATTTGGTTAACAGAATCAACCAATCAATAATTTATTGCTTGATTGATTTGATTTTTTATATCGTCTATATTTATTATGTCCATTATATGAGCTAAGATTGTTTAAGCCATTTTCAGAAATGTTCTCTTCTATTTCAAGTTGAAAAATTGCAGGCACATTGGGAGGATTCCCACACCAAGCTGATGGACCGGGTCCTTCAGCTGCAGAACATGTATAAGGACTCCAGTGATTGGTTGGAGGCCAGAAAAAGGGTGGAGCCCCTCATCAAGAAAGCCAATGAAAAACTAGAAAGCTGGAAGAAAATTTCGCACAGTGTTGATGATTTAAAAGGCCAAAATGCAGATGTCAAGGTAATGTAAAATAAACACAATATCTATGACTAATAAACTGATTCAGTGCGCTTGTATTCCTTAAAAAATCTTTAGATGAATGCATGTGATTTGATTAACACAAATAAACTCTATATTATTTTATTGCAGCAACTTTCTAAGGATATACAGCAGTGGCAAGCTCACATAAATGTCACCAATGAGCTGGCAAACAAACTACTGACCCTGTATGCAGATGACGACACAAGCAAAGTTAAACAAATGACTGAGAGCATGAATCTGGCTTGGGCTAACATCAATAAGCGGTGAGCATCTGTTTAAATCTTACATTTTTCAGTATCACCAACCAGTGGAGTGGCATATAATAATGTTTTCATAGAAAGGAAGTATTTATGGTGTGAAAATAATGCACTGCTGACACAGTAAGGGTACATAAGAGGTTATTTCAAATGCTTTTTAAGGTTCGATTGCTTTCAGGAGAATCCTGCGGCTTGAAGCATTAAGCAAATTTACCAATCCAATTATAACATTTATTTAATATTGAAGTATATTAAGGTACTAATTTAACAACTTTATTTCTGTATAACAATGAAGTCATTACCCTTTTTAGTGTAGGGGACAAGGAGGCAGATCTGGAATCTGGAAGTGTAGGGGACAAGGAGGCAGATCTGGAATCTGGACTACGGCAATTGCAGCATTTCTACTTGGACCTGGAAAAATTCTTGAATTGGCTCACTGAGGCAGAAACCACAGCCAATGTCTTACAAGATGCCACATTTAAGGAGGGACTTCTGGAAAACCCTGCCACAGTGCGGCATTTATTCGGGCAATGGCAGGTATATGAGCAGTATGCATACTGTACGTAACAGCAGTTTCCCCTCCTCTTTTAAAGCATGTAGTCACTCCGCTCCAGCTCCAGTCCAGGTTTTCCCTTTAGCCACACTCACTGTTGAGAGAAACCCTGCTCCACAAGTTACCAATCTGAAGTTTTTCACAAACATCTGTGCACAATATATATCTTTTTTTTTAAAGTAAGCTTCTATTTACTTGTTCACTTTTATAAAACATTCTACATTGAATTTTTTTTGTGTAGAAACTATTTTAATTCCAAAATTGCTAGTAAATTTCACAAATAATTACACAGAAATAGCAAGAAACACATTGAATTAAACGTGAAATTTTGAAGTAGAAAGACTAAATAGTAGTATTTTGTTTTATTTACTTCAAAAATGAAATTTCAGTGTGTAATGTCATCCACATGCAACATTTCTGCATTAAAATACAGATTTTATTTTGAGATATAAATATGGCACTCTTCCTTAGATTTAAACGATTCTACAGAGTAGAGTTTGATGCGGTTTTATTTTTCAGGGGTTTTAGGACATAAACATTATAATGAAATTACAAAAAAAAAAAAAAAAAAAAGTGAAACTCCATTCTTATTATTAGCCCTTTAGAGTTAAAGTGATATTTATCAGGAAGGCTGATGAAACTGACGGGTCCATTGTCCAGGTCGCCCGCCGCTCGCTGGTATGGGAGATATGTGCGTTTGGCAACGGTGCAGAGACGCAGTTAAATATGAAGAGGCAGACAAAGACGTGGGCTATAAAGAGAAGCCTCTGTTCTCCCAGAAAACCATCTCTGACCCAGTCCTCGCTCGCAGTGCCCACTCTCGCCTCAAACAACAGGGCCAGTGTGCCTTCGCCACTGGCATTCTGCAGCTCGTTTCATGTCGCATGTAGACACATGGTCGCAGAATACATTTTCTCGCTCTCATCCTCGCGATGTCCCTTTCTCCCTGGTTTTTGCCTCGCGTCAGACACGTCCACATGGTTGGGAATTTAAAGGATTGTCGCTGTTGACAGTTTTCGATTCATTTGATGTCGCTCATTCACTGGATATGTTGCACAGGAAGACATATCATGTTAAGGTTTGATCTTCACTGTCAGCTTCACAGTTGCTTTGTGACTTTGGATTTGTTTGGCTTGCATCATGACTTTGAATGAAATTAGTTTATGCCTTCTCAAACTATGGGAACCAAGCATTTAAAATATTGTCGGAAGACAATATGAACATTTTTGGCTTGTTAACAGTATTGTTTGTATCTATTCTAAACTAATGCAAAAGCTTCTTTTTATTATTATTTGTTGTTGCTGTTTTTGCATTTGAATATATCATTACAGTTGTAGTGATTTGTGAAATATGGTGAGAAAAAAAATTCCATTTAAATCATGAATTTTGAAATATTGCTATAAAATATAAATGCTTAAATATAAAAGTATAATGTATAAAATTTAGTATACATTATTAATTATTAATAATTTAACATTTAAACTCCAAATTAATGTACAAACAACAGACAATTGCCTGTTTTAAATATTTATTTATTGGCATCTTTTTTTCTTTTTCTTTTTTGAAAGAAGGCCAGTATGACGATACCAATAGTGCTACTGATGTATCTATGAAATTGATTTTTTTTTTCTCAGTTTTAGCATTAACTATAGTTTATATATAAGTATAAATGAAAGCTATCAATTTTAACATTTATTAGGCTTTAGAAAATATAACAACTTTTAATTTAAGTGAATTTAAAACAATCTTCACATAAACCCGTTATAATAAATGCCACATTTACCTGTGCCCTTCAATATAACAAGTTAGTGTTTTCGTTGTTTTTGACCTATGTAACCAGTGCTTTAAGAATTTCAGGTATTGAAAACTAAATATTTTTAATGTGATTCATTTTTTCAGTTTAATACGTTAACACGTTAATTTTGACAGCACTTATGTAATATAATATACATATTATATTATATTATATTATATTATATTATATTATATTATATTATATTATATTATATTATATTATATTATATTATATTATATTATATTATATTATATTATATTATATGGCTTGGTTGAATTCTAATGTAGAATGCAGTCTGTTATTTCTTGATAACAAGTATAACACACACACACAAAAACATGTTCCAAAAGTATGTCATGTCACCATCTAACAAGTATCCGGGGAAGTATAACTCTTTCTTGATCTGTAATCACATAGTGAACTGTTACTTGGATGTCTGTGATCTCTTTTAATCCTCATAGGATCTCCAAGCAGAGATTGATGCGCATGGGGAGATGTACCACTCATTAGATGAAAATGGACAGCGTATTGTGTCATCTCTGGAGGGGACGGACAATGCTGTGGTGCTACAAAAGCGGCTTGATGGCATGGGGCAGCGGTGGCATGAGTTGTGTAACAAAGTTATGAGTATAAGGTAAGGCCAATTAATCATCTATTTTTAACCTGGGGAAAATTCAAGCAGAGCAGAAATGGGCTTTGAAAAAATTATGCGATCATATACAAGCCCCAGGCCTGTCTAATGCTATATGCAAATCACTGCAATTATTTGACTTTATATTTAAAGTATAAGCCTACTAGAACATTACTCAAACTTAGGGTTTAGATATCCATCCATCCATCCATCCATCCATCCATCCATCCATCCATCCATCCATCCATCCATCCATCCATCCATCCATCCATCCATCCATCCATCCATCCATCCATCCATCCATCCATCCATCCATCCATCCATCCATCCATCCATCCATCCATCCATCCATCCATCCATCCATCCATCCATCCATCTATCTATCTATCTATCTATCTATCTATCTATCTATCTATCTATCTATCTATCTATCTATCTATCTATCTATCTATCTATCTATCTATCTATCTATCTATCTATCTATCTATCTGTCTGTCTGTCTATCTATCTGTCTGTCTATCTATCTATCTATCTATCTATCTGTCTATCTATCTGTCTGTATGTCTCTTTTTCTTTCTGTCTGTCATTTTATCTATCTATTTATCTATCTGTCTGTCTGTCTGTCTGTCTATCTATCTGTCTGTATGTCTATCTCTTTTTCTTTCTGTCTGTCATTTTATCTATCTATCTATCTATCTATCTATCTATCTATCTATCTATCTATCTATCTATCTATCTATCTATCTATCTATCTGTCTGTCTGTCTGTCTGTCTGTCTGTCCATCTTAACTATCCGTACATCTGTCTATCTATCTTTCTATCCATCTATCAATCTATCTATGAACACCTTACCACATAGCAACACCCTGGCAACTAGAAACAGGTTTGCGTCTTTTGCCCCACTCATATTTTCAGCAAATGGAAAAAATAATACTTCCACATAATGTCTTAATTCATCCAGCCACATTTCCCTTGGTACGGGAAAAAGCTGGTAAAAGCTTTTTTTAATTGTCATGCATATTCAAATACAAGATGTGAAGATTTCTCAAATCTCCAACTTTATCTAGCACATTCTTTGTTAAATTCAACTGTGGTGTGACAGTATAGTGCTCTCTGGTGGTCTCTGTGATTTAACACTTGGCAGTATCACACATCTTACCATCCATACGACTCTTTAGGCCGTATCTGGATACAGGTGTGGATCAGTGGAAACACTTGCACATGTCCTTACAAGAGCTGCTCAACTGGCTGCAGTTGAAGAGGGAGGAGCTAGAACAGCAGAAACCAGTAGGGGGCGACGTGCCGACCGTGCACCAACAACTCCTTACGCACAAGGTGAGACTAGGACGCGTCCTCTTCGCCCCTCACTGAAAGCATGAAGAGTGATTTATGCATTCTGTCTTTCGTTGCGCCAAAGTGTGATCATTATCGGAGTCTGTTCTTGTTAAATATTTAAACAGATGGAGATGATATCTTGCGTAGGAGAGGTGCAAAGTCCCCTTGTCTCTTTGCATGGTTGTGTGGACCAATTAACATCTGCTGATGGCCATCAGCTGTCAGGGGCCGCAGTAAACAGGATGTGGTCATGAAGTAGTTAGTGTAGAGGAGCAAAGAGAGCGTGTTGCCTGTGACAGCTGAGTCACTGTCACACTCTATAGGTGCAGTTAACTGGGAAGTAAACTGGCATGTGTGTAGGAGTCTCAGCAGAAACGTAATTGAACAAAGTTTTTGCAAACTACTAAATAAATTGGCATTGCTGTGCTGTGTTTGTCTGAGAAAACTTCAGGTTTCTTTTTCACTCAAACCTGGAAATATATTGAACAGAACAGAAAAAGTTATGATATAAATGTTGCTTATCAAATATAATTCAATGCACATTTATTTGTATAGCGCTTTTCACAATTCATATCGTTTCAAAGCAGCTTTACAGAAAATGCATTTTTCTACGTTACAATTAAGAGTGATCTGTTATCAGGTGACTGTGTCAAAGTAATGGCCATATTGCAGAAATGCACAGTTCTAAAATAATACAAATCTCACAGTTAGCTAACGTCATGTATTCATTTAAGCATGTTAAAGCAATCATTACATGTTGCGATAATGATTACAATATATGGAAAAGTTGGCAGTTATGTATAAGCAAATTTTTGCACTGAACACGTGAACTCGGTGTCACAAAAGGTCATATGTGTCCATTGGAGCAAAGGATACCTTTTGGATCATTCTCAAATCATGCTGAATATGTGATCATAAGGGTTTTTCACAAACTTTATTTTTATTAAAATTAGAAAAATGTATAACAGAAACATTTTCACTAATAGTAAATTAAAAAAATGTATGGAAAATAAATAGAAAATAAGAATGCTCTGCTTGCTTTAATATCTTGCAATTGGCTTTATAATACTTTTGGCTGCACTTTATTTTACAGTATGTTTACTTAAGAAAGTACTGGTTAATATAAGGTATCTACATGGGTTAGGTTCAGGGTTAGTTATTACCCAGTTATTGCATTTACTATAATAAGTACATAGTACATTCATAGGGAACAGGGCTGTAAAATAAAGTGCTACAATACTTTTTAGTTTAATGGTTTAGAAAATGCGTTAGTGTTTGTTTTGCTCATAAAAACAACACTGAATGAATAAAATGTGCCCACTGATTGTGTCACAGTGTCATTATATGTTTATAGTATTTATGAATATTTTGAGTTGATTTTTAGGGCCCAAGCCCTGAAAGGGCGAAGGCCCTATTGTTTCCGTAAGGATTATTTTTTTTTTTCTTCATTATTTTTTTTTTTGCCTTTTTGCCACTTTTGGGGCCCTTAACATGCTCAAAAACTCTTGAAATTTTGCACACACGTCAGAACCTGCGGCCATCAGGGCCGGGCTGAAGCTGGTACTGGGGCGTGGCAGGGGGGCTCGACAGCGCCCCCTGGAATGGGGTCCGAAAACTTGGTCCATAAATCAAACACGCTTGCATGTAATAATATGAAACTCAGTACACATATAGATCTCATCGGGCCGAACAACTTTCGTGCTCTAAGTTTTACAAAAGCCCAACAGGAAGTCGGTTATTATACGTTGTTTGGAAAACGCATACAATGGAATGTGAAATACTCCTCCTAGGGATTTCATCCGATCGCCACCAAACTCGGTGAGAATAAAGTCAAGACATTGAGGATGAATTCTTGCGAACGGATTTTTGATATCTCGAACGGTTTGGCCGTGGCGAGGAAATGAATTTATGGCGAATAATGGGACACAGGAAGTGTGTTATAACTTCTGCATACATTAACTGATCTTGATGAAACTTCAGCAGTGTGTTCGTTGTAAGAGGCCGATCACATGGATGTGACTATTGTTAGTCAAAGTTATAGCGCCACCAACTGGCAGCAGGAAGTGTGTCACTTTCAAAATGCTTTGAAGTCACCCTCTTAATTTTACCCGAATTGCTTCAAACTTTATGTGTATAATGTAAACACAGGGCAGATGTAGACCTGTGAAAGGATTATTGATATCTTAGATACTGTTGCCGTGGCAACGCATCAAGTTTTAATATTCTTTTCGGATGCGTTTGAGACTCTTAACATGCTTGAAATTGGATGAAACTCGACAGACACATAACACTTATTAGCCAGTAGACATGTGAAAAGTTTCAGAAACGGGCATGGCAGGGGGGCTCAACAGCGCCCTCTTGAACAGGGTCTGAAAACTTGGTCCATATATCAAACACGCTTGCATGAAATAATATGAAACTCGGTACACATATAGATTTCGTCGGGCCGAACAACTTTCCCTCTGACAAGTTTCACGCCAGCCCAACAGGAAGTCAGCTATTATGGGTTGTTTGGAAAACGCTTGCTGTGGAATGTGATGTACTCCTCCTAGAGAATTCATTCAATCACCTCCAAACTCAGTCAGCATGAAGTAAAGACATTGAGGATGCTAAATTGCGGACGGATTTTTGATATCTTGAACGGTTTGGCCGTGGTGAGGAAACGAATTTATGGCGAGAAAAGAGAGACACGAAGTGTTATAACTTCTGCATACATCAACTGATCTTGATGAAACTTCAGCAGTGTGTTCGTGGTAAGAGGCCGATCAGATGGATGTGACTTTTGTGAGTCAAAGTTATAGCGCCACCAACTGGCAGCAGGAAGTGTGTCACTTTCAACATGCTTTTGACAAAAGTGGGGGGGTTAGTTTTAAATACAGTAAAAAAAAAATGTTTTTATATTGTTCTCATCAAGCCGGACAACTTTCTAATTTACATTCATTAGCTCAGAGCAAAAGGAAGTCAGATATTTTGGTCTGAATGTGGATTTTTTTGCAAAATCAGCCTATGAATTTTTAGCCACTCCTCTTAAACTATTTATTTTATTCCCACCAAACTTTTTCAACATGATGAAAATACATTAAATATGCTAAATTGTGAACGGATAATAAATATCTCAAACGGTTTTGCTATGGCGAGGGATTAAAGTAATGTCCAAAAAGGAAAAACTTAAAGCCTCAAATTTTCTAAAAATGTAATTATATACCATTTATTTCTATATAAAAGTATACAAACATCACAACTAAACATTTTATTCTTTTTTTTCAATTTAAGAATGAATTTTAAGTTTAAAAACTGCCAGAATGGTTGTTTAGTGTAAACAATACATAAATAAAGTCAAACATAGTGCTATACTGCCCTCTTGTGTTCAAAATCAGGTAGGCCTATTATGTCTATATATAAATATACTAGGTATGTGACGGTGAGAATATTTTACCACCGGTTAACTGACGTGTGACACCGCTGGGGGCTTTTTAATCGCTAACTTAAAAACTAAAGTAAAATATGTTCGTCCGCACTGACATTTATATTGGTTGAGCGAGCGTTTCAAATGAATTCCTATGGAAGTAGGAATTAACTGAAAAACGTTCACTCTGTTCTGCTCGTTCCTCGCCATGGACGTGCACCGTTATGAATGCCCGTGCAGCCATGAGCATTTTAGTTTCATTTTAAAATTAGCGCCTTTCGGGGGGTGGATTGCTTGAAATTATTTTACAAAAGCACAATTTTGTGTTTTATTGCAACTGTACACAAATATAAGTCCTGTATAATGATGGAGTATGTTTTTATGTGTCTACTGTTCAATCGCGCCCACGCCACACACACACACACACACACACACACACACACACACACACACGGTTTACTATCTTTGTGGGTACTCTCCATGGACTTAATGGTTTTTATACTGTACAAACTGTATATTCTATCTCCTCACACTAACCCTACCCCTAAACCTACCTATCCCATAAAACTTTCTGCATTTTTACATTTCCAAAAAAACTCATTCTGTATGATTTATAATCTTATCTTATAGCCTTAATAAAATATAATAATAAAATAGTCAACCTAACATATAAAAATTACACTGCTCTAAATAGTCAGTAGTACAATTCGTACATTCACAGTAAGCACCGCTCGCTCCACTGTGATGTTTCCAAGCAAATTTTTGCGCATGTGAAGAGGATGATTTTTTCCATCAATATTGGAACACGAGTGAAGAACAAAGCCTATAATAAAGAATAGTTTAGCATCCAAATACATCGCAAATGTTGAAACATTTTGATTCTGATGAGAGGGTTACGTGAGCCCAACACTGCTTACTTTCATTTTTACTTTTACATTAAATTTAAAGGATTTGTTGTGGAATATTTTGAGTGTATCATAAAATCTGAATAAAAAAAAAATAATAAAAAAAAAAAATGAATGAATGAATGAATAAATAAATAAATATATATATGTATGTGTATATATATATATATATATATATATAGCTGCGAGCAGCGATAAAGGGCCAAAGCCGGCGGCACCGCCACCCTAAAGGCACCGGGGTTGCGGTGCCACCGGCTTGGGCCCGTAATCGCTGCTCGCAGCTATATTTTATTTATGTTTTCATGTTAATTTAAATAATTATTTACTAATTACTAAAACTTTAGTAATTTTGTTATGTGATTGACATTTTATTTGTTTTTGATTTTAGTACCTCAACTTAAAATTATTTCAGCCACGGGAACATTTCTAACGTTGATTTTTAACGTTTTCATCTGATATTAGTATTTTATTTGATTTCAGCTTTAAGTCAAGTACCAAAATTGATTTTAGTTTAAGGCATGTGGTGTCTGTGTTGTTTTAGTACCTGGTTCTCAAAAGGAATTCTCCAGTCCATGTAATGATGTAAACGCAGACACAAAATTAGAGATGATCACAGTTTGTATGTGCCCCGAAAATGGCTGAAAGACAGTAAGCAGTAAAACTCTCAGACCAGGATCACTAGAAAATGAACACAAACATTGTAACAGCACTGTGTTAATTGCATTAGGTTGCACCGATATTTGTGAATCCAGTGCATTCTATGATGAGCCTTATTTGCATAGGAAGGAGGCATGTTTGCCCAGGAAAGAATGACAATGGCTTGATTTAAATATGCATGAGGAAGCACTATACCAGCAAAAATAGCACCTGGTTAAGTTGGACTGGAGGGGGGTATACAGTATGTGAATAAAATGCAGGGTTTTAGTGCTAAAGTTGCACAAATGTTCACCACTCATAGTGACATTTAGTACTTTTGGTAGCAAGTCATTGTGCTTTCACAGGTCTTCAGAAGAGAGTTCGGTGCCAAAGAACCTGTAATCAATGGAACACTTGACAATGCTAAAACCTTCCTTGCCGAGATGCCTCATGAGGGTCTGAAACAAAGGCCTGGACAGAAGGGTATGAAGTCTTCTGCACCTACACATATGCCCAATACAATAACTTATAGATGCTCTAACCTGTATTTCACTTTGTGTGCTGCCCAGATGTAAGTCCTGAGGAGAGGGTTCAAAATGTGGGCCGCATATTGCGTAAAGAAGTGGAGGATGTAACGGTTCGCTGGAAGAATTTGGGTGCAGCTGCTATTGACTGGCAGCAACAGCTGGAATTGGC
>NW_028295931.1:17500-22185 GCF_964197995.2 Scardinius erythrophthalmus
CCGCCTCGTCGTCTGAGCCGCTCTGGCGGAGGGAGATCGCAGGGAAGTCGGATGCTTTTTCCCCTGTAGAGAGGGAACACCGCGGAGGTGATTCGCCCCAAACAACATTTGGGATTTTAAAAAACAAAACACGTTGGATTCGGCGATTATTAAGAGGCAAGATGAGGGAGAACTTGAGAAAGTAAGTGCAATGCTAACACGAATAAATGTCGGCTCTTGCGAGTAGAGGACGCCGAAGGAGTTTTGCATTCGTCCATCTGCCGTATAGCTAGTCGCTGCTTCTTTTCCTTGCTGGTTTTCCTTACAGCCTAGCAGGTGCTTGTTCGGTTTTTACAAGGAGCCAGTGCAGCCGGGAATGTCCACGTCTTTTAGCGACATGCCAGTTCAGCGCTTGATTTGTTTATTTTTCTAATGCCAAACACATCGATAGTTCCTGATGCATCTACTGTGCCCTTCTTGCAGCATGCCGACTGATAAACCTAACGTGGCGTTCATATTGTCATTTGTTTTTAGAGGTATATTTGATCGAAATCCTTATATTGATGATAAGGCTTGGCCTTAAGAATCCTCCATATTCGTGCGCTTCCCATAAGTTAACATTAACGTTATACCACACAGAAGATAACTGTTTTGGTTTTAACCACATACTTACGGCTGCGTTTGCATTCAACCATAACCAAGAGCCACAATTAGAGGTGTCTGCGTGAAGCGTGTTTGTGTGGGTACACTGTGCTGTTAGATGCGTTCATGCATGTAGGTGGGCATTCCTTTTTCTTGTCCAAACCCACATTACTGCTGTACTTCCGCTCATGCAGTGCCTTGAGATGTGCAGGTATGGTGTTCTCTGTGGGAAATTTGCCATCAGGCCATTGGCATGCTTTACTGAGACTACCTGAACCTAGAGGGCGCTGCCAGATACTGACTGTGTCTCGAAGCCTATAGTGAGCTGCTTGTGATGCCCAGAAATTCTGTGCGTGTTTTCAAACTTTTTGATATCAAAGACCACACCTTCTAAAAAAAAAAAAAAAAATATATATATATATATATATATATATATATATATATATATATATATATATATATATATATATATATATATATATGACTTCTTAAATTGTAATTAATTTGATTTTGTTGACTCATATCAAATCATGTTGTTGTTTTTCTTTGTGTTTATTTATATTTATATATATGCAAAAATTATGTTTAAGTCATTTCAACCTAAATTACATTAAGCTGACTTAAGCTGACTCACCAAAATAAGTTAAACAATTTTCAACTTTAAGTTATATATTCAACTCATATATAACTTAAAGTTGAAAATTGTTTAACTTATTTTGGTGAGTTAAAGCAATGTAGAAAAATATGTTGTCATAACCTATTGATCATGTAATTTTTTACACTGTAAAATATTTTATTAGTTTAATTCAGAATTAATAATGCTTTTTAGTTTTTTTATTTGGAGATGCTTTAAATTGAACTAAAGTTACCTTAAAGATTTGTTGCATTGTTAATTGCTGTTCTTTCGAACTTACCATAAAATAATCAGTTTCCACAATTATATTGTTTCAACATTGCTAATAATAAGATATGTTTCTTGAGCACCAAGCATATTAGCACCAGCATATTAGAAAGATTTCTGAAGGGTCACGTGACACTGAAGACTGGAGTAATGATGCTGAAAATTTAGCTTTTAATTATATTTTGAAATATATTAATATAGAAAACAGTTCTTTTAAACCTGTTCCAAGTTAGCTGATTAACACCCCTAGCAAAACAAATCCTCTGGCAGTCCCATGGTAAATGGCATTGGTATTACCATGGTGCTTTTTTGTCTGTATGGTTCCACCCCATAATGTTTGCATTTCAGAGCTACTGATGTTTTCCACAACTCCTTTTAAAGTTCTTTCATTTTGACCCCTCTGACCTTTTCTTTTGGAAGAAAAAAAATGCATGAAAGTTCACTTTCATCAATTTTTTTTTTTGTGTGTGTTTTTTCCTGCTTTAACACTGTAGGGGCTGGGTATAATTTATAGTTTTGAAGTTTCTCCACCTTATTAGAATTCTGCAGAGCCACTTGGCTGGCTTTAGCCCAAAATCACAAACATCCTGGCCCATAGCAACACTTCAAAACAAGGCATCTCAGTAGTGTAAATTGCATTTCCACTAATGGATTCATTTAGAGCCATTGTAACAAAACAGTCAGGCACTGTTCTGAATGTAGAAATTGACTCCCTTCTTTTAAGATTCAAGTGAAGAGGACCCAGTACAACAACTTAGATGCTCAAAACGTCTCCCATGGTCACATGTAGGATCTAAACCAGTGGTTCCCAACCTTTTTTCTAAAATTCAAAACCGTGACGCCAAAACACACTAGCAGAAACACATTTTATTTACTGACAGGGATTACAAAATCAGTTGTCTGGTTTTTAATAAATGCAATAACATCAGAAACATTAAAATAATTACATTAACAACGACAGCTGTATTTTAAATGAACAAGAGTGTTGGTTGTGTGACTTGCAACATAACGTTATCTACTAGCATCAACCATGTTCAAATAAGGTATTGATAAAAAGATTTATAAAATGATAAACCTCACATTTCAGCCTTTAAACCATTTTAAAGAAACGGGGTTTGACAAAATTGTCTATAACACATTAGCTTAGTTTTAATCAACCGGTTAAAATTGACTTAGCGCATCAAAATTTGGTCTTATTTTACACAAACAAATACCGCAGACAGTGTGAATGAAAATGTAAATCAGTAGATGGCGCTTATGGAACATTTCCCTCAGCACTCGGTTGTAAAGGTTGTAAAACCTCGCTTCTTTCCTCCATGTTTTCACACAAAATGAAACTCAAGCTGCATGCTGTGCCTGCTGCTAACTTTGATTAAAGCTAGACGGTATCTGCCATGAGTTTTTCAAATCCTGTTAATCAAATGATGATTCAAATGTTAAACTGTTAGACTAACCATCAGGAATTGTATCGTGGTTTATCCTCCAACCGGTCAATTTTTCATCCCTACTTGTAATCTAAAAACTAGAGTGAGTTAGGCGACCCCCGGGTTTGGAATCACTGATCTAAACAATGGACTCTAAAATATTTATTCATGTAAAATATCAGAGTTGCAAGATGGGTTTTTGGCAGAAACAAGCTTTTGGTGGTTTAAGCCCCACCAGCTAGACTAGAGTTTTAAAATATTATGAGTCACTGCCAAATCCACATGCAGCAGGAACACTATTAAATGGGATAAGTTAGAGTGTAAAAAGTAAAAACGGATATTTAACTTAGATACTCTATAATCTTTTCACTTTTATTTAGCCTCTGTCCCAACTTTTTTGGAGTGTGTTGCATATTTACAAAATACAATTAATTTGGCCAGTGAAAACATTGGAAATCTTTTCTTTGTACTTTTCTCAGTTAAATAAAGGTTAAAGAGGGTGAACAAATCACAGATTCTTGATTTTATTACATTTTACAATGTCCCAACTTTTCTGGAATTGGGGTTATGTTTAATGTTGCCTTTTTTAGAGCCCCATTTTTTTTTTATTCCATCATACTCAAAATAATAGCCAGGCCAGGCCAACCTTGTAAAAAGTATGTTCTGTCTTCAACTAAATATTCACACAGGTTTGAAACAATATAAGGATCATTAAATGACTGAATGTTCACCTTTGAACTGTTCTTTTAAATGAGACGTGTTATCATAGACAGCATGTCTAACATATTGTTACCGTCATGATGTCATTGGCGTGATAGTTCTACTTTAACGGATGTGTTAAATGTGCTTAAGTATCTTTTGAAAATGACCTTTATTTGAAGAACATAACTGAACTATTCTTGAGTTTGAGGACTACAAAGATTTATTGTTGGATGTAAAAAGACTCAAGGCTTGTCCACCACACTTTATCACTGTCATAATCTATATAACTTTAGATGGAGGATGACACTATCTCGGGCACTAAATATGAGTCATAAACATATTTATGGATGTTGTAGTGCCTTTTGTTGGCTTTTGGTATGTATTTATTATAACGCTTTACCACTGCGTGGTACGACTCGGCTCGGTTTGCTTTATCCACTGCAGTTTAGTACCGCTTCAAAGTGGGTGGGATTATAGACTGATCGTTAAAGTTGCGCCTCCATCTAGTCCACTGACCACGATACAGCCATTTCTTTTTTCAAGTTGCGTGCGACAGTCGTTTAAAAAAGTCGTGCGAACAAATGATACTGCGGTGGCTGTTGCTGACTATTTAAATCTTGCGGGTTTGGTGTCTCGTGTCACAAATCAAATGTCGCTGGTAGTGACGATTCTCTCTGACCAATCAGTGATCTGCAGTGTTTACACGTCGCATTTTAGTATCGGTACTGTTTGCTTGGAGGTTGTACTTAAAAAAGTACCAGGTACCAAACCCCCCAAAAGTGAGCCGTACCATGCAGTGGAAAAGTGCCTTTATAAAGCATGTTTTTCAGAGAGAGGTACTGCTGATTGTAATTCACATTCTCTTTTCTTTCAGTCACCAGACCCAAACAACATGTTGGGACCACCCAAAGATGGCAGAACTGTACCAGTCATTAGGTAGGCCTGATTCAAATCTGATGTGCATGAAGTAGTGCTGGATGATGTATTGAATATTAATAGCATGTTCATGATGATCTTGCTGGTGACTTTCCAAAGAT